>NW_024062864.1:600000-806808 GCF_006381635.1 Hibiscus syriacus | reverse complement strand
ACCCACGCCCAATAAAAGCAACGGGTCCCGTCTCAATACTCCCAAAGCCAACGGTCAATCTCACGGAATCTTTAATGAAATATCATTTTTTTAAACTAACATCCACGGTAGATTATTAATAATTAAAAATAGGCTTAATGCAAAAATGATTAAATTTTATCTCGAAAAACGTATGTGACTAAAGAAATTTTTACTAAAAACATTTGATAACGTTTTGGAGATTTTTAGGTGTCTGAATCGTAACGATCATTAAATTTGGCCGTTAAGTGACATGTGTCACGTTTTGGTAATTTTGAGAATTTATTTAATTTTTAAAAAAAATATTTGTTATTATATATAAAAAAACTAAACAGTCGCCCACGTCTCCCCTCCCTTTCCCCCCCTTTTTTTTTCCTTTTCCCTTTCCATGGTCGTCAGTCGGTCATCCGTGATCGTTACCGTCACCTTCATCGGCAATGGCGTCTACTCCTGATCAAACCCCCGTTGATCTTTTAGCGTAAAGTGTTCGGCGACGATGGTGGCCGAAAATGACTGGCGACAGTTGGTAATGGAGGTTGAAATGAGATATTTTAGTTTTTTTTATAATTTCATTAAAAGTTTGGGGTTTTTAATAAATAAATTAAGTTTTTTTTAAATATTTTATTATTAAAAAATAAAAAAAATAAAAAAATATAACGATGTGCACCTAAAAATGTAACTGAGAAAATGCTAGACATCTATTTTTAGCAAAAAATTATTTAGGCACCAAAACGTTTTTCGAGATATTGTTTAAGCACTTATTTTTGTATTAAGCCTTAAAAATATATCAATAATAATTTTATAAGTTTTAATGTATAAAACATCAAGCGATTTCAGTAGGCCGATAAATGAATCGACAAAAATCTATGAGGGTATATTCATATTCGTTCGGTTAATTTTAACTGAACAAACGAACTAACATAAACAATTAAAGGAGCATAATTTCTTGTTCGTGTGCATTTATGTCATTTCTTTAAAATGATAAACAAACGCAAAAATACATAATCGAACGAACATAAATATAAATTTCTTTTAAATCAATCATTTAAAAAATATATATAAATAAACGAACATAAGCGAATATAAATATAAATTTAATTGGACGAATATAAATGAACGGATTACCGAACATAAATAAATATAAACGAATGAATTATCAAACAGTTCACAAATGATTCACTAAACGTTCGTTTTGTTTGCAACCCTATTTCTCAGTGGTAGAAAGAAATGTTATTCTCTTTAGAAGTATTAGGTTCTAACTGTTGTGTTTGCAAGGTGTGTTTACGTTGTCAATGACTAAGAAATTTTTTGAAAAAATACTACATTATACTAACCTTAAATTATTTATATAAAAATATATATAAAAACAAAATATTTAAATATTACATTCAAAATTAAATTTTACAAATAATAAATGATTTTTACTAGAGTTGTTATTTCTTAAAGTAAAATCTCATCATAATGGTTTTGGAATTGGCCCATAGATACCTAAAATCTTTAGGCCCAACCTATAATCCAATTGTTTTTCCCCACGTGCCAGCCGCCAGAGAAGGGCCTACAAATCTACGTGGTTCGTTGAGAACTACTCGTTCCTCTATTGACCGACAGCACATCTCGCAAGTTGCAAATGAAACCACGCCATTTGATTAAGACAAAATTACAGAATCACCCCCGCCACTGTTTGCGTCAAAATATCCAAACGCCCCGTGAGGCTGTCCACAGAACTGGCCGGATACACCCTCGTTCGGACGTGTTTCAAATTGCCTCCATGTTCGCCACGTGTCTCGTACTCCCCCTCCGTCAACATCCTCTTCCATTCCAGAATTTTAACAGTGCCGACAATGGAGGAGGAACTGTTGGGCCTCGGATGGCAGACTCGGTAATAATGAAGAAATCAATGGCATTTACGTTAAAAGAGATTCCCAGTATTTTTTTTATTTTCTTGAATTATTATATATATTCTTTTTGACCAAAAGATTTTTTGCAGGGAAAGATCGTGGCTGCAATTTGCTCCTCACATTTGAGACGGCTCTGAGCTAAGCAAAGTTGTTCAAGCAATCCATTTGCCTTTAATTTTTCGGATACCGGATCACTCATTAATTTTAATTATAGAAATTTCGTGGACCAAACGAAATTGAAGTAAATTAATTAACTTAAAAATGGGGGAAAAAGAATATCTAGGAGACACCGAAAAGACGTTGTTCTGTTTCTGACTCTGTTTGATTTGTCTAATTACTGAGAAGATATTACTAATTATTCTTTTACTTCTCCAAAGTATTATTTTTATTGTATTTTCTTTCCATTTCGGGCAAGTTTTGATAGCTGCTTCTTCCTTTTCTTTCTTCTTTTTTTTGCTTCGATTTGAGAGTAACTGTTAACTGTTCGCTGCTAAAGGTTGCTGTCCTTGCTCCTTGATGTGTAAGTTAATTCTTCATTTGTATCTCTTCTTTTTGGCTTGAACACGATCGTTTTCGATTTCTCGGCGTTCTGTTCGAATTTGATTGTTTGAGAAGAGATTTTCATGTGAGAAAGGTGGTTAATTTTAATTCTCTTGAACACCCAATTTCCGTTGGTTAAATTGAATGCTTTGTTTGTTTGGTTAATTTGTTTACTTTTGATTTTATGTGTAAATAGAATGAATTTCTAGCTTTTGATTTTGATGTCTGTAGTTCTTCTGCTGATGTGCTATAGAGTTTAAAAAGAAATTGTTTGGATTGGGTTTTATTTGGAACTGGATAGTATGGAACGAGATGGGCAAGAAATGGCAGCTAATGAATTGCCGGAGACTGTTGAATATAAGAGAAAAGATTTCAGTTTTCCCTTGAAATCAGAAGATCGTCTTTTGACGGAATCGCCGGTGAATGGTTTGAGTCGCTTTGCACCTCCATGTCCCACCACTTCTTCCATGAACGAGGCCGAGACGGAGACCGGCATGATAGTGGAAGAATCGACTTTGGAAAACTATAAGAACTCAAGCTTAAGTTTAGCAAAGAGCTCGAACAGCTTACGGAAGGCTCAGCGGGAACGAATGTATCATATCGAAAGTAGGTCGGAGCACGTTGTTTTAGATGAAAAAGCAAGCCATATGTTGTTGAGAGCGAAAGAGCAGCTTGCAAGAATGTCTTACGAGAACCATAAGATCAAGGATATTGATCAAACACAAGGGGGAGTTGCTTTGCATTCGAAGGCTACCGAGGACAACTTGGTTATCTCAAGCAATACATTGTCAGCTGCGGCTACTCGATTGAAAACGTCATCTAGGCCTAGCTTTTCTCAGTTCTTTGTGAAGAAGGGTATAAAAGGGAAGGGAATTAGCAGAAGAGAACATCATGACCAGCCTTGTTTACCGGGGATCGATAGTTCTGCTACTGAGCCTAGCTCAAATGGGATTAGTTTGAGAGAATGGCTAAAACCAGGGAGTCGAAGAGAAGATAAAGTTGAAAGCCTGATTATATTCAGGCAGATTGTGGAGTTGGTGGATTCGGCACATTCGCAAGGGGTTGTCTTGCAAGATTTACGGCCATCCTGTTTCTCCTTATTGTCATCAAATAAGGTTATCTATACCGGACGGTCTGTCAAGAACGAACTAGTGTCAGCTGTACATAATGATTTGAAGAGGAAAAGGTCCTTGGAACAAGGTATGAATGCTTCCAATTGTAGTCAAGGTGCAAAGCAGCTAATGCATGATGAGAACATGAAACCTCCTGGACACAAAACGGAATTCACCTCTCCTCATGGATCCAGGGCAGATACGCGGAATATTGTTGGTTTTCATACATCTATTAAGCAGCATTCTAAGCCTTTTGTCAACAAGCATCCATTTTTCTATTACGATACATCTGCTGCGCAGTCTCCTTCTGCAGATATAGAAGTGGAAGAGAGGTGGTATGCTTGCCCAGGGAAGCTCAGTGGAAGAAGCCTCACATTTTCATCAAATATATATAGCCTTGGGGTTTTTCTTTTTGAGGTGAGGAGTTCTCTTAGTATTTCATATTTTTTAGTACTTTGGAATTCCTTTCTTTTGATTTTCTATGCATAGAATGTGATGTATTTTAACCCAGTATTTGCTATTAGGCCAACCAAAATAAGACTGTAAGTCCTTTTTTTGAGTCTCAGGACCATAGATTTCACACTGAACTGATCTGAGATTTTAGTCAGAATGAAATCATATAAGACGACATTAATGTATGTGAAAAAGTCTAGTCCTCTTGGTCTAGAAAGACAGAATCCTTACACATATGAGTTTTATATTAGTTCAGGAGTTAGATATATAATGTTATAATGGCTTATATTAGTTCGAGTAATTGATGATTGGAATTGAACCAATAAAAAGGGCACTTAGTTTGTTACTAGAGTTTATGCCTATTAGGGGAAAGGGGGAAAGGAAAATTGCAAATTCACAAAAATTCGGGACAATATAGACTGTATTCTCTCACTACATTTGAGACATTCTTCCCCGGAATCTGGTGCCCTTATTGTGTCTTTGTCTAGTCACGAGAGAGTAATCTTAAAACTGCTAATCAAATGAATCTCGACATTTATCGCTGTTCATATAGAGTATGTTGAAGTAGATTAATGTTTCATAGTGCTGATACTAACTTTGAGATAGGCTCCAGTACTTGAATCATAATAATCTAAAATGTGCCTGAAAGTCTGAAAGTGTTTACCATTAAACATCCTGTTAGAATAATCTGGTTTGCTATTAAACATCTGGTTTGATTATGTCTCAGTTCCTATAATTTGAATCATAGAGTTGATAGGAAGTGTATTATTTCAATTAATGTGGTCCGTTTCTATCAGCTTCTATGTCGTTTTGAGTCAATGGAGCAGCATTCTGCAATGATGTCGGACTTGAGTCAGCGGATTCTTCCACCAAATTTCCTTTCAGAAAGTCCAAAGGAAGCTGCCTTTTGTCTTTGGCTACTTCATCCTGAACCCCTGTCTCGTCCAACAACTAGGTATCAATGAATCTATTATCATAATTCATTATCTACAATAACTACTAATTCCATAGCATTTTGTTTACTCTAATCTGTCATTTTGTATTAGATATATTAAGAATCATATAAATACTCTAATGCAAGAAAAAGAATTCAGGCAGAAGTTACAATGGGTTGTAAAACTCACTAATTTGGTCTCTCCATTTCTAGCTTGCACATGAATAATTGTTTTTACTGTCATTTCCTGGCTTCCTAAATATAGTGATGTTATTACAAATTGTAGTGCTTGTATTGTACTTCATTTTTGTTGGTATGTAGGTTATATTGTCTACTGCAATTAATGAAGATTTAATGTAGTTTCTACTTGTTTTGGTATTTATGTACAATTAAATTCTGTATAAAACAGGGAAATCCTGGAGTCTGATTTATTTTGTGGATCCCAAGAACGGTTTCGTGGGAACGATGTATCAAAATCTTCTGATAGTGATTTGGCTGAATCAGAGATATTACTTCATTTTCTAACTAGACTAGAAGAACAAAAGCAGAAGCATGCCTCCAAATTGATGGAAGAGATTAGGTTCTTAGAAGAAGATATCAAGGAGGCTATGAGAAGGCAATCGTTAAGGACATCCTCAGTTTCCCCTCAGATACAAAATGAATTTCCTGATGCAGGAGAAAAGTGCACGCATTTTGAAGATCCTGGAACCTCCGTTCCTAATGATATATCAAATTTGAAGTCCGATGCCAATGATCGATGGTTGTCAAAAGATATCCGGAAACTCGAGCATGTCTACTTCTCCATGAGATCCAAAATCCACTCTTCTGAAACTGCTGCTTCAGCTGACTCTGATAAAGACTTGCTGAAGAATAGAGACAGGTTGTCCAAGTTTCACAGTGAGAATGGCAAGCAACTAATGAATCAGAAATCTGTTGATCCCCTTGGGATGTTTTTGATGGTTTGTGCAAGTTTGCTTGCTATAACAAGTTTGAAGTCTGTGGAACAATAAGAAATAGAGACCTTATAAACTCTGCAAATGTGATATGCACTCTTAGTTTCGACCGAAATGAGGATTATATTGCAACTGCTGGCATATCGAAGAGAATCAAGATTTTCGAGTTTGATGCATTTATGAAAGACTCTATTGACATCCACTATCCTGTGGTTGAGATGTCAAACAAGTCAAAGATTAGCTGTGTGTGCTGGAACAACTACATAAAGAATTATTTGGCTTCAACTGATTATGATGGCGTCGTCCAGGTAAATACACGTTCTAATTGAAAGATTCCTTGAAGTGAATGTTGCTCAAATAAGGCACTAAGGTTTTGTCCTGCCAAAATCATCTGTAGTGATGATTTTGTTAGACATTGATGATCCATCACTGTTTTGGTACTATTCCAGTAGAGTGGTAAATTCTTTTTCATGATCAAGATCATAACTATCCTTTGTACATTTTATTAAATTCTGTACCACTTCAAATTCTGGGAATTATTTGCCTAGATTCTGAAGTATAGTTTGTTCTATTGCAACAAAGAGTAACTGCAACTATCGAACTTCTGTCTAAATGTTTAGTTTGCCTTCTATTTTATGTTGTTTAATGGCATTTTCATTATTGAAGTGAGGCTGTTAACTTATATTTAATTGATAAAATGGTGTCTTTTGGGTACAGACATGGGATGCGGGAACTGGTCAAGGACTCTGTCGATACAATGAACACCAAAAGAGGGCATGGTCTGTCGACTTTTCTCAAGCTGACCCAACAAAGTTTGTCAGTGGAAGTGATGACTGTTCTGTGAAGATTTGGAGCATTAATGAGGTATGCTTTCCCGCCTCATAATGTAGCATGTAAAAGTTTTGGTTTTTTTTTTTGCAAATCAGATACACCCGTGAATCACCAGCATGCATATTTTGGTTCGGAGCGTTAGTCTAAAGAAAATTGTGAATGAAATCATTGCAGAAAAGTTCACTCGGAACCATATGGAGCCATGCAAATGTCTGCTGTGTTCAGTTCTCTAGTTTCTCTCCTCATCTGTTAGCATTTGGATCTGCTGATTACAAAGTATATTGCTATGATCTCCGGCATGCTAGAATTCCCTTGTGCACATTGGCTTCCCATGAAAAAGCTGTTAGCTATGTGAAATTCTTGGATTTCAATACCCTTCTCTCTGCATCCACTGACAACACTCTGAAGTCATGGGATCTCAACAAAACTTGCTCAGACGGATCGCCCTCCACTACTTGTGACTTAACCTTTACTGGCCATAAAAATGAGAAGGTTTTACTTTTTTCTATATCTATTAAAAATTGAGCATCTGCCATACTTTTTAAGTGCTAACCCTTTGTTTTCTGCTTGGTCAGAACTTTGTGGGTTTATCCGTCTTGGATGGATATATAGCATGCGGTTCAGAAACAAATGAGGTAATTACGGTTCAATTACAAATGGAGTGCTGAAATCTGTTGCTCTGGTCTGGATTTTCTTATTTCTTTTTGTTTTTTATAATGACAATACACATGCCTTACATGCAGACTGATCCAGATCGTTTTTTTTCCTCTGTTGTACATTTGAAGGTTTATTGTTACTATAGATCTCTGCCAATGCCAATCACTTCCTATAAGTTTGGGTCTGTTGATCCTATTTCTGAGCATCAGAACGCCGACAAAAATGGACAGTTTGTTTCAAGTGTCTGTTGGAGACAAAAGTCGAACATGCTTGTTGCTGCCAACTCAACTGGAAGTATAGAATTACTGAAACTAGTGTGATGAAAGCCTTCCCCAAATTAGTTCTGCTCTAAACTGTAACTATCTCGCCCATCCTAAAGACAGATTAATATTCACTTTGAGAAACCAATGATAGCAGATTGCAAAGGCCGAAGGGTAAAACTGAGAGCCAAAACTCGTACACTAACTTCGTGCCTGCCTTCAATCGAGTGTGCCTGTGCACACAAGGATATTAGTCTCCAGTTCCCTACTAAAACTACTATGGTCATTGTTGTGTGGCAGCTTTACGCATGACTGTTCCAAATTCAGGCGCCAACTCCTCAGAATCGTAGGTTAAATACGAAGATGAACTGCAGATTTATCTCGACTACTACTTGTGAACAATTAATGGCAACATTGACGAGGAGTGGCTCCGAAAACGTTGTTCATGAGCAAAAACATTACTGATAGACATGGTATTAGGGGAGGAACGTAGCATGCATGTATATATTGAAAAAGAACCTAGCAGCCGAGAATTTCGTGTTTTAGAAATATTCAAGCAGTCGAGATGCGAGTGCTTCTTAAGAATTAAAGAGGTATGAAGCTGTAAGTTTTACAGCAAGGTATTTCCACAAGTATTTTGCTTCATGATTTGTAGATAATTGTTCCTTTATGATTAATTCAATGAAGTTTCTCGCTGTTGCCAACAAATATAAAACTAGCCTTTCTGATTGAGATGTATTCTGTAGATTTTCCCACCATTTTGAATTGGAAATCCCTTGAGATTTAACTTTTATATATGTTTCTATTTGCTGTCTGTAGTATTTTCATCAGGATCCGGGATCAAGCAGCTGGTCTGCAGGTGTGTGCGTTGTCAATGGTTGTTAATAGGTTAAGAAAATTCTAAAACATATACTACTTTGTAATCACCCTAGAATGTTGAAAAGGAAAAAAATAGCACCATTAGAATTTTATGGAAAGATCAATCCTCTGCTTGCAGGGAAACAAGAATAACCATCCATATATTGATAAATTGAGTACAAATATTATATGATTAAAGGTACAAAACAAAACCAAACTGAACTTCTTGTTGAACTGGCTCAAAGAATTTGTATGCTTTTTGTTGAACATTAATGGATTGTTTCTGCTAAAGTTGTAGCGAAAAATATTTCATCTTTCATATATCAGAGACCATGACAGTTCAGCACACATGCTAAATTTACAGGAGTAAGGTGTTAGCCAGTCGAAGCTTACGTGTTCTTCTTCCCTTAAGCTTTGAAAATTCGACAAGCTCTGAACACTTGTTCAGATTATTTTCTGCTGTTTGAATCCTATCTTTGTCACTTTGTTTCTTAAGTCGGAGTTGGACTTTTGTAATTATTGATCTGGGAAAGAATTTCATCACTGTAAACTAGATCAAACTTTGTCGTTGAGTCTAAGGAATCAACCTGTTGAAAAGGCTAGGTGATGTGCTCGGAATCTGAGACATGACAGGATTTCGTTCTCCGTATTCTGGGTCTTGTTAAGTGCTGGCTTCCTGGACTCTCTGTGTCTGGGACTCACTAAGAGCTGGTTTTCTGAACTCTTTCTGTATCTGGGGCTCACTAAGAGATTGTTTTCTGAATTTGGTATGAAACTGTGGGCACGATGAATCGTTGGAGGTCTTAATAATCTTCCTTTAGGTGTCACTAGAAAAGAAGAAGCCTGTTGTCAGCATCAATTGCAGTGTTTAAATCTTGACATGAAACAATAATTTGGTGTTGTGCCTTGTTGTTTCAAGACGAAAAGCATGGAAAATATAGTTCAAGAGTGTGGTCAATACCTGAATGTTTTGCTTTAATGTCTGGAGATTTCTTCACTGTAGTACGTATCCTTCGCAGTGGTTCAGGCGAAGGCATGGACCTCTCAGTTGCTGACAAGTAAGGCTCATCGGTAGTGACATTTTCGTTGCCACTGAATTCATTTCTTTCACTTCCTGATTCTGAAGTGTCTTTGTGACTAGATCCTATTTTTTCATTTTCCAATACTCTATAGATAAACATCTGAAATGGGATTTGTGATGCCGAGACTGTCTTGGAAGCTTCCCACACAGGGAACATCCGTTGAAGCCTTGAATCAGTCTCATGGTAATCCACCAGCAGAAGTGGCAACTCCGATTGGTAATTATGATCAGGGTTCATAAGAAGTGACCGCTTTAAATACCGAAGAATTCTGCACACAGATGGGAAGCTAGGCCTTTGAGCCTGATCAGCATGCCAACATTTCTTGATCAGGTTTGTTATAGGTTTCGGTGGCTTGTAAGGAAACAATGGTCTCTCACCTACCCTTATGTTTCGGCCCATTTTGTCCCCTTGAAGATGGCCATCTTCAAATGGGACTTTTCCAGTTAGAAGATGAAAGCAGATCATTCCGAAGCTATGCACATCTGCTTTTTCAGTGAACTTTAAATTGAAATTCCTTTTACTTCCTGGTTGTTCTTGCTCCTCTAGAACCTCTGGTGCATGCCAAATGAACAACTGCTGTTCATTCTGGTTCTTGTCTGTGCTCTTTGTGGTATGGAAGACAAACCAAATCCCGAAATTTTTGCCTGCGTTTGCCCTTCCGGAGAATTTCCTCTCAACTTAACATGTATACTAAAAGGATTTAAATCACCATGGTAGATTTTATTTTAGTGTAGATACTCCATTCCCCTAGCAATCTGAAGCATTAGATCAACAGCAACAGGAAGACAAAACGATGTTCGCCTTTTCGGGTTGCAATTGTCTTTTAGGCAGTCGCAGAGGCTTTTATTTAGTTCCATGGGCTAAAGACATTCCTTCTTTCCATCATCGGTGAATCCACAAAGGAAATGCAGTATTTTGGGTGGGAAAGAGAGAATAATGAAGAAATATCAGAAGCTACTGCTTCTACATCTGCAAATATGGGTATCATAACAAAGCTTTCACCTAACCAGTACACCTCCTTGTATTGATTCCCATTTCCAAGCCGCCGTCTAACCTGATAGTCCTTCGATCCTAGCAGGATCGAACTCGGTAAAAGCTTCTCCTTCAACAGCTCTGAACTATCTAAGTTTCTCAAAAGCAAATCTGCAAGATTTCTCTCCTGCTTTCTCAACCCCAAGTTTTCCTTTTCCAGGATTTTGTTGCGAAGGATCCACCTATCTTCTTTCCAAACACTGTCGATCCTATTGCAAAAATCTTGAGTAACAAGGTGCTGCTTTGCAAATTTCCATTGGAAAAGTTGAGAATCGATCCATTCTTTATGGTACTTGTTTGAGTACACTCGTTTCTTCTTTTGCATTTCATCTTGTTCCCAACCGGACAGTTCGGCCACAGATTCGATTGCTTCAATAACAATTGGAATGCAGGAAAGCAAGTTATGGATATGTAACTCGACGCAGTCCGAGTTCTGATAGAGAGATATGGCTTTAACCCACCAGTTTTTGGTTTCCAAGCATTCCTAGATGTAGGTTTCCCCTTCTTTGAAAATCCTGTGGAGCTCCTTCAATGGCATTTCAAGAACTTTCCATTTCATGCTCCTTTCTTCAAATTTCAGGTTCTCTCTCATTTCTTCGGATATCATTTTGTACGCAGAATCAAGCATATCGAGCAGCAAAACACATTGCCTCTGGTTGATTTGGATGTTGTCACTAAAAACCATTAATGCCTTCAAGCTTCCTAAAGCCTCTTCTATCTGGCGGAATTGCTCCATTTTGGTCTGAGACCAGGAGGCCCTATCAAAAGAGGGTATATGTCAATAATCATGTTCATGATGAATACAAATTAAAAAAAAAAGAATCAAATGAAACATATGTGAAGATTAAGCATGGCGTCGCTTTCTATAGAAGAACATGTTGAAATGGTTTCCTTTCGGATCAAGGAAGGTGAAAGAAACATTCAGAACAACATAAAAGAATTCAAAGCTTTGTTTAGAATCAGGAATATGCCATTGCCAGCCTTATCTAAGAACCGGTAGTTTCCACCATGTATTAATCGGAATTCCAAAAACTCCAAAATCAAGATAATGTACGTGTTATTGAAAGGGATGTCAAAGAATATTATTACTAGGTGTTGGCCGGGGAAATTGTGAGTTTGACGGTGATTGGTGTGTGATTGAATGCAGAGCTGCTTTCGACGAGGAACCTACATGAAGCACTTGTAAGATTGTGTGGCAATGATTTCGATGTTCTTGCCTTTTAGATCGCATTGTTTGGCTATTTCCAATGCTTTCCCCCCGTATTTTCCATGATTTTCCAATTTCCGCTCATTGTAAGTTGACTACGCGTTTCCAGGAACGAAGAAGCTTAATTCTAGGGGGAAACAAATTGATCGCAGTGTGTAGGTGATGGACTGATTCGGATTCAGAATTTAAAAGATAATATGCATTGTTATTTAAAGTAATCGACAGACCATTAAAGCAAATGCTAGGAAAACTAGAACAGAAATTGGAAACATAAAGTAAAAAAGAACAGGAAAGAGGAAAAGACTCTTCCCTCGCTCATATCGCCCAAGCAAAATCATCAGAATCAAATCTTCATATTAGATATCTTCTCTCTTTCAGGCACTGCTTTGAGATCTTACATACGACTGAGGAATCTGCTGCAACTTTGGGATGATCGGAGGTCTATAGGTCAAATTCTTCTCTGATTGCTGTAACTCGAACTAGCGGCCTATCGGAATCCATTATCGGTCCTTCTCTGCTTCTCTTTCAACAATCGACGGAGCTTCTTCCACCCAAAACAAATAAGATAAGTACGCTTGTCCCTCTTTCGTAAGAACATTAGCCGTTTGATTATTCTCCCGAGCATGCTAACTATCGATCTGTCTTTCTCGGGAGTATTTGAACTTCTTCATGACGGTTTGGGAGTCTCCTCCCAAGTTTGTCGCAAAAACCACCGCATGTAGACATACACGGGTACTGTGTCGTAAGTGTCCATTTCACTCACGGAAGCTTTAACAAGCACAGAAGTTTCCATGTCTATTGCTGGCCAGTCCTCCACGATAGACTTCGTTCCCGTTAAACCAGAAAGCAATGGCAAGTATATGACATCTACTTTGACTACTTTGGTTTAATAGATTAATGAGCTACTCTAACTTGTAGAGGGATAGATAATACTCGTTCTCCATTACTGGTTCACCAACCAGTGCTTGCTTGAGCAGTCCTCGAGCACTTCACCGGCTCCTCCATGCAGTTAACTTGCATTGTATGGGATTGTTAGTGGGAACAAACGATTCAGTTTATTTATGTTTGAAATTGTGTTTTCTTACGTTTTTTCTAATGATATAACCAACCTATTTTGGAAGAACTGCTTGTTTCTAAATCTGAGAAAGAATGAACAATTTTTTAAGAAACGAACAAACAAAAATCTGGCTTTGCTGGATCACCTACGATTATAGCCTCTATTTGAGGATCATAATAAGAATATAATGGTGGAGAAATCTCTCTTGAAACAGAGTAATATATTTATGTTCGATCTCCTTCTAACGATTAACTTTTATAGTCTGTTTATGGTTATGAGATTAATTTTTTCTTTATTTTTTTGAATTAATCACTATTGACCGACTAATCTAGATCGAGTACTGCAGAGGTGAGGGCGACTCTCCCAACCCACGAACTAAATTGGTTCATTTAATCAATATAGAGACCAGATCCAATCAATCTCTACAACAGGACTAAATTGATCCATTTGATAGTACATGAACTAAATTAATAATATCCTATAATAGAGGGACCTGGCAGTACTTTCACAAAAAGTAAAAAATGAACATAAGCAACTAAGGACAATTGATTAGGATGTTAATTTTTCCGTCATTTTTACATCAATTTGATTGACATTATTACAAGTTTAACTCTTAAAGTTTATAAATTATGTCAATTTGGTACCAATTCTAAAAAAATAACCTTAATATTTGCATACCATTTGTTTTTTAGGTACGATTTACCTAACTTTGAAAATTAAGAGTGACCTAGGAGGTCCTTTTACCAAAACAAAGTTTAGTTACCGCCCAAAGGAAGGGCCACTGCCAATCCACCGTTCTAATGACCCAACAGAAGAAATGACATATGAACTCAGCCCAATCACTGTAAAAAAACGGGGCGGCACATATACGACGGCGTTTTGATCCTATGAACTGATCACCGCTCGGGCGCTCTCTCACTGTCGCAGTACTTGGCGCGCTCTAGAACTAGATGACAATGCTTCCCGCGGATTGGAAGAAGTGAAAATGAAGTGGTACTTTGTAGCTTTTCTCCTCACCGTCCTCACCAGTTCTCAGGTCAGTGTTTTTCTTTTCTTTTACTTCAAACTTCAATAGTTTAATTCTCCTTCATTGCAATTTTCGCACTCCCATGAATTTCCGTGCTCTCCACTCATAAATCCTTAACCCTAATCGCTTAGAATAACGATTAGATCTAAATAAATTCTAATGTTTGGCAGGGTATACTAACAACTCTGTCGCAAAGCAATGGCGAATATAAATATGATTACGCCACCGTTCCTTTCCTTGCTGAGGTTTTTAAGGTGTTTTCAAATTTCCATCGAACTTTCTTAATTATAGATCCGAAAATGGATTGTTGATTTTGTATTAATTTGTTTTTGTTACAGCTTATTGTATCAAGTGTTTTTCTGTGGAGAGAGTGTAAGAAATCGCCTCCTCCGAAAATGACAACGGATTGGAAAACTGTTCGATTGTTCCCGATTCCATCTGTCATTTACTTAATCCATAACAATGTCCAATTCGCTACTCTTATGTATGTCGATACTTCCACGCATCAGATAATGGGCAATTTGAAGATTGTCACTACTGGAATTTTATTCAGGTACTACCATCAGTCTTGTATTTGAACTCTCTTTTTATGTATCTAGCAGCATTTGATGTCGATAGTGTTCTCTTGAGTTAGCAGATGATGTTGTTTCATGATTTAGGTTGTTTCTTAAGAAGAAGCTTTCTAATCTACAGTGGATGGCGATCATTCTATTGGCTGTTGGAACAACCACGAGTCAGGTACTCAAGTTGTCTAATTAAACCATGTATGTATTTTACTGTGGTTTGTGCTACATTGACTTGTGGTTCAAGAAAAAAGTTGTGGATGGTTAAAATTGTTTTGATGTTGGAAAATTAATGTATTTTTGCCTCTCAAACTTGAATCCCGTGTGAGAAATGAGATACCAAGCAATGGTTTTACCAGTTCCGGAAGAAGTATAGAGTGCTTAAATAAGAAATAAGTTGGAAGTAGTAGTTAATGTGATAATTTCTTTTCTAGTAGTAAAGTGAATAAATGCTTTACTAAATTTGATGCATTGACGGAATTTTAAGAAATGAAAGAAAAAAGGAGAGGGAGAATATGAAGGAATGGCAACGAGCAACAACTTGGTTAAGAATGCAACATCTATTTGTAGGAAGCTGTGGTATCTCATTAGGGTCAATGACATAAGCTCTTGAAGCAGTCTATCTCCAACTTCTTGTTTTCTTTTGGTGTGAGCCCTTTTCTGTTAATAATTTAGTGAAGTATAAACATAGCTTTCACAATTCGGATTATCTTTCTTTCTTATCTTTATTAAGGTCAAAGGATGTGGAGAGGCTTCATGTGATTCCCTCTTCTCAGCACCAATTCAAGGATACATGTTAGGAATTTTGTCTGCTTGTCTTTCGGCATTGGCTGGTGTGTACACAGAATTCTTGATGAAGAAGAATAATGATAGCTTATACTGGCAGAATGTACAGTTGTACACGTAGGTTCCTTTCTTCTTTATTATTATTGTTTTCGTGTGTGCACGCACGCACAAAGTTTTCACTGCCTTGTTATTCAAGGGAAATATTACTTTGAATATAAATATCTTTTCCTAGTTTGTTTTTCTGATCTCTGGTACAGAAGTTCATATAAAATTGGGAAATGCCCTACCTTTGAGTGCGGTTTGAACTATTGATTTACATGATTGGAAGTAACCAATTAAGTTTACGACGAAATTGAGAAATTGATCACTGATCCAATTTGGGTACCTCTAGAGGAAAGACCTCAACAGAAAACTGCAGAGTAATGGCAGCAAGTGATTGAGTTCAGTAGTTCTCATATAAAATTATTGACCCTAGAGATATAGTAATATGGAGAAGACAAAATTGTTATGTCACCATTTTATGCGTATTAATTCTATCCTTTGAAAGTAATTAACGTGAGTGCTGGTTGATTAATTCCGATTTGATGATCTTCTTCCAGGTTTGGTGCAATCTTCAACATGGCACGGCTTGTATTCGATGATTTTAGAGATGAATTTGAGAGAGGACCTTGGTGGCAACGGCTGTTTAATGGGTACAGCATCACAACTTGGATGGTTGTGCTAAATCTAGGTTCTTCTGGCTTTTGGTTTCATGGATAATGAAATACGCTGACAACATAGTCAAGGTACCTTCTTTTTAACTATTCTTGATTATGTGTGTGATCCTCCGTCCATATGCAGGTGAATGCCATATTGTCAATAGATTTTGTGTTTTATTTCTGAACCTGGAGTTTTCTCTTTGATGTGTATGCTTATAAATTCTGAGCTGCTTTGTAATGGTTTGAAATTTTGGATATAATTCCTCTTTTTTCTTTTTGACTTGTTTTTACTTATTTATTCAGGTGTATTCTACATCGATGGCCATGGTATTGACAATGGTTCTATCTGTGTTCCTCTTCAGTTTCAAGCCAACGCTTCAGGTAGGCTTCCTTGCTGCAGTCTGAAGAAGATATCCAGCCCTTAATTTGATATCTAAACGTGTTATTGTGGTATAATATTCATCCTGAATATAGACATGTCCAAGAGTTGAGCTACCTTTGGCAACGTTTTTCAATTCAAGCCCATATTACTATTCATTAATTAAAAGATACATTTTATTTAAATTTAATTATATAAAATATACAAATAAGATTATATAAAGCCCTTTTTAATACTTCAGTTTTGTATAACAGTAATTTAGGCTTTTGGACTGGGTATGGGTAAGGGAAGTGAAAAAGTTTTGGCTCCGATTTTCCCTGTTTGATGGGCAAGTCTACCTGGATGTAGCCATTATATTTATTTTATTTTTGGCTTTGAGTTTCATTGTTAATGAAAAATGCCCTCTCACACACAGTCCAGATTGTTATATCAATGATGGTCTGAACTAGATACCAATCCCCAAATATGGTTCCTAAGTGTGTTATTGCCATAGTGTTCCAAACCTTGGATGTTGGTGTTAAATTTATGTTTTGTTGGGCTTTTAGTTTTAGTTTCATTGTTAACAAGAACCGCTCCACTCACAGAAACGGATAATCCGATATTTTATCTTGTTCGGTAATTTATGGGTCATCCTGCCTGTTTCAGTCATTTTATGTGAAAATAGTTATTCAGACATACAGAAGCCTTTTTCAGGGCTCCTACATTTGTGCTGCCAGTTTTGTTTGGCAATTAACTTTTGATTGCTTATTTTTCTTTTCGTGGCATTCTTGCAGCTTTTCTTGGGAATCATTATTTGCATGATGTCATTACATGTGTATTTTGCACCTCCAAGTATGCTTGTTGACTTGCCACCAACAGTTAAATCAGATCCAGAGAGCCTTGTCAATATTCCAGTTGGTCATAAAACAGATTCATGACGATCAACATCTTTCCCGAAGTTTGTAATTCTTTTGCAATTCTCCTATAAAAGGAAATGGAATTTATTGACAGATTATCTCTCACCAAATGGAAGTCATCAATAGGAATTTAGTAAGATTTTTTACAGCTGAACATACAACACGAAAGTGATCCCTGCTAACAAGGTCAGGTTGTCTTGTTTGATTACATTAAACTGAGCATTTTCTCATTTGAATTACGAGGAAAAACCTTGTTTGCTAAACATTCACTCAAATGAAGATTATTTCTCTTTGTTTTTTTGGGTAGCCTACCATTTCATGCCTAGACGTTAACAGTTAGTTGACAAGAGATTTATGCATTCTCGCACTGGATTAATAAAAGCAGACTATACTGAAAGCAACTATATCTTGACTGGCTTGTATTGTTTTGCTATTGTAGCTATATGACAACTATGGTACTTATCAAACCACCATAAGTGGCTGATATCTGTCTTTTTACAAATTTTAGCTGCAGCTCTGTTAACAACAATGCAGTGACCAGTGGCCGGCACAAATAGTTTCAAGGTGGGTATTGAGTGTTCGATTGATGGGGCAAATGCATGGGATTCAAGTTCTTAATAATGGAGTTGATATGTGCGTAGAAGACTCGAGTATAATTAGGTGAAGGTTGCATTAAATTTGGATAGCTATGGAGATGTGAGAACCATATTATTGGATCAACCTTTCCGGCAACTTAGTCGGGATTTACTTTTAATTAGATGAAATTAAATGGAAAAAAATCTATAGTAGATCCAATAATGCAGAATTGCTTCCACTGTCAGAAGGTTTTGTGGCCCGAGGAGGCCAAAAACCAAGGATATTGCCGGCAGGTTTGGCAAGGTGCTGGCCTGCTATTGCAAAATCGATTTTCTCTTGCTAGATTTACATATTGATCTCTCCAAGTTATAATTCTCGAAACTACAAAGGCTCCACATCCTGCCGTATATCGATACCTCCATGTTATAATGACTCGTAATTTTTTAAAGAGAACATCATTTATTTTTACCATTTACATCACTCAATGAATTCAGAATTTAAAGTAAATCTTGATCTATATAACAATGAAGGGGTGGAACGGATGATATCATGTTTTCTATCATTCATTAATTGGACATTATATTTTATCACTAGTCCTATTTCATGATTGAAGTATAATTTTAAAATTTATGCTAATTAAGTCTTAATTTTAATCTGTTTGCCTTGTAAGCATATTGAACCCAAATAATTAAGTTAAATGTACACAGTGAGACTGGCCAGGATGGACTTTTGGATTCTCTTTAAAGAGAGAAAGCCCAATTTCATTAAAAAAAACCCGGAAGGACCATTTGATTTCACAATGAGACCATGAGACCGAGACAAGATGGGAGGCGTACGTTGGCATCTATTGACTATTATAAGGCAAAATCAAGCCGCCGCATCTTATATATAAACTGTTAGTACCAATCACCGCTACATATAAAAGGCCCAAAGGCATCTCTTTTCCTCATTTCTGTTTCTTTTTTTCTCTTTCAAAAAGCATCTGGCGCCAGGCTCTTTTTTTTTTTTTTTGCGCCTTCCGATATAAACCCTAGTTACCAGAGAAAGAAGAAATGCCGAGAGAAATCATAACACTGCAGGTGGAACAATGCGGGAATCAGATCGGAATGGAGTTTTGGAAACAGCTTTGCCTCGAACACGGCATCAGCAAAGAAGGCATTCTTGAAGATTTTGCTACTCAGGTTCTTTTTTATTATTATTATTATTATTATTATTATTATTATTTCTTTATGCTTTCAAGCTTCAGTTTCCAATTAATTATGTAAATTCATGTTAATTTCTTTCTATTTAATTGTAGTTTTATTCACAATTAAATGCATGTGATGATTTTGAGAAGTACGTGCTCTCTAATCAGTCAGATTAGGCCTTGAAGTCTCCATTAGGAATAGCTCAACTCTTAATTTGTTGATATTGAGGTGATTTTATGTGAGGTATAAGTGAGTCAGTTCTTGCTAGTTAAACATCAGTATCTCCCTGTCTTAATTTTCTCGGCGCCAATGATACAGGGAGGTGACAGGAAAGATGTCTTTTTCTACCAAGCTGACGATCTGCATTATATCCCAAGTGCTTTACTCATTGATTTGGAACCTAGAGTAATTAATGGAATTCAAAATGGTGAATACAAAAATCTCTACAATCACGAAAACATTTTTGTTTCTGATCATGGTGGAGGTGCTGGAAACAACTGGGCTAGTGGATATCATCAGATACGCTCACATGCGTTATCTTTTGCATTTTAGTAATGTTCCGTTATCAAATAAATTCATGGAGTCTTGGACCTTTATACTTTTGGTGATCCTATTCGAGTAGTTTTCAACTTTCGTTTCCTGTCAGTTTCATCTCCATTCTCCATCATTAAAGTATGTTTCAAGCAACAGTCAGAAACAATTATGGTCTTCTGCACATTCTTCCAAGTTAACATGTTCATATTATCATGTTGGTTAGAAACATATGATTGTAATTTCAAGTAACAGTAATTGTTACTGACAGCAGAATAGAATAAATTAACGTGTTCTTTCATGAAATGTTGAGGTTACTGGTTTTTCCTTTTTCAATTTTAGATTCATTTTTCCTTCTTTATATAGACTGTAGATTGCAAACTTTTATGGAAAAATCTGACATGAGTCGCATGACTTGTATGTGTTAATTATCTTTTATCAAAATCCAATTCCTTGATCCTGATTTTCAAACAGGGAAAGGGTGTTGAAGAGGAGATAATGGACATGATTGACAGAGAAGCTGATTGAAGTGACAGTCTTGAGGTTTGTTCTATGTCATTCAATTGCTGGAGGGACAGGCTTATATATATATATGTCCGCACATTGTTGTTTGATTTAGCTACAAAAATCAGGACCCCGGTTGTAGTAGTGTCTTCAACTAGAATACTGAAATTTTCTTGAAGACTTTGATTTGGTTGCAACTTGACTGCTCTCATCTACAATGAAGGTATGGGTTCCTATCTGTTGGAGGCTCTGAATGACCGCTACAGCAAGAAGCTGGTCCAGACATATAGTGTATTTCCTAACCAGATGGAGACAAGTGATGTGGTTGTCCAACCCTACAATTCACTTTTGACACACAAGCGTCTAACATTAAATGCTGATTGCGTTGTTGTTCCTGACAATACTGCACTCAATAGAATTGCTGTAGAGAGTTTACATCTAAGTAATCCTACATTTGCTCAAACAAGTTCTTTGGTCTCCACTGTGATGTCTGCAAGCACAACTACATTGCGGTATCCAGGTTATATGAACAACGATCTGGTTGGTCTTCTTGCCTCTTTAATTCCAACACCGAGATGTCATTTTCTTATGACGGGTTACACACCCCTTACAGTGGAGCGCCAGGTAAGTCAAATACTCATGTTATTTGTACTTTTAACTTTGTGGTTGATTGTGATTCCTTATCAACTGCTCCTTGCAGTTATTTTAAGAGTTAATTAGAGCCTTTATACAATTATGTCTATAATTGGTTCGCTTACTCTTCCATAATGTTTGGGGTGAAAAAGACAGCTGAAGCGTTATAATTCCATATCTTGTATTTTCGTTAACTTGATCATCTCAGGATACATCATCAGTCATTAATTAATTTTTTTAGGTTTGTTATTCCTGCAAAGAAAAAATATTCAGTGTTGTCTGATGCCTGTGTTTCTCTTCTTGGAAGGCCATGTTATCCGTAAAACTACCATGCTTGATGTTATGAGAAGACTTCTCCAGGTGAGATATGTAGGTTGTACTTGTTTCAAAACAGGTTGCATTTTTCTGACCATATGGTTCCTTGCAGACAAAAAATATTATGGTTTCCTCTTATGCACGCACAAAAGAAGCTAGCCATGCAAAGTATATCTCAATACTGAATATCATTCAGGGAGAAGTAGATCCGTAAATTATTTTTTATTGGAAATGATATAGCTTTTACATTAAATATATCTCTCAAGTCTGACATTCAAATTTTGTATAAGAAAATTATACATTTCATTCTTTATTCTTAAGAAGTATTAATGTTGATAAGATTGCTTGTTAGTTGTTAATGGTTATGCGTTCGAAGATCAACATTAATTTGTGCCTACCACATTTTAAATGTGGGGGAAAAGGTTTTGTGTCATTCATTCTTAATGGTTTGAACTTCTAATATTAAATAATTTCCATGTTTTACAGGTGCATGAAAGTCTACGGAGGATTCGTGAAAGAAAGCTAGTAAATTTTATTGAATGGGGCCCGGCAAGTATTCAGGTTTATTGATAGTTGAAGCAGTTGTCATCACTTTGGTCTATTCTTTTTTCTTATGATTTCTGGACTTGCGTGACCCATTTGTTATTTTGGTGTTTTTGTAGGTTGCTCTTTCTAGAAAGTCCCCATATATCCAGACTTCCCATAGGGTACAGTTCTAGTTCTAGTTCTCGTCTTTTGGAGTCTAGATCTCTTATTTTGCCTGTTTTTGGTCTGAATTTAATGGTAACAACTTTGAGCATTACTTTCTATCTCCTTAAAAATGGCCCTTTAATTGGAGAAATAAACAAGAAAGAATAAACAAGGGCATTTGCATTCTTCAGGTGAGTGGCCTCATGCTAGCTAGGGGTGTGCAAAACTACCCGACCCGGACCTAAAAAAACTGGGTAATTTTCTAAAAATAATTACCCGACCCGGCATTTCCCGGTTATATATATATATATATATATAATAATATAATGAATTATTTATATTATGAATTATTAGATTTTGTATTTCGAACTTTTAAATTTTATGTTCAGATATTAGAGTATGTAATTCGAAGTTTCGAACATTTAAATTTGTGTATATTTTTTCTAAATTAATAATTTGAAAATAAAAAAACCGGGTACTGGGTACCCGTAACATCCGGGTCGGGACACGAGCCGAGAAATCACCGACCCGAATGTTGCGGGTAACCAGTAATCAGGTACCCGGATTTGCACACCCCTAATGCTAGCAAGTCATACCTGCATCCGACACCTCTTCAGCAAATGCTTAAGCCAGTACGAGAAATGGAGAAAGAAGCAAGCATTTCTTGATAATTATCGGAAGTTCCCAATGTTCGCTGTGAGTTACCAGCATTTCACCCGCTTTCTAATTTATGATTGCTGTCACTATGCTTTTTGTGCGTGTTTAGATGAACATGTAATGCAAACATCTGCATGCATGAGTTTTATGCATAAACGTGTAAGGTGTAACATGTTTATTTACAGGCAACTGCATGAATTTGCAAACCTGCACAAAGAACATGTGCTTACTTCTATAGATTGGTTAAATGATCCGAGTTCCACGAATTAAATAATCAGTGCAATTTGATTGTTAATTCTGCAACCTGTTATTTGCTTCCAAAACCATACATTTTTCAATTGGATACAAAAACAATTACATTATGTTGATATTTTTATTCTAATCTCGTTCAACATGGACAGGACAATGATCTTTCTGAGTTTGATGAGTCGAGGGATATAATTGAAAGTTTGGTTGATGAATACAAGGCTTGTGAGCCACCAGATTATATCAAATGGGGCGTGGAGGTATATGCCTGTCTGGCCCAAACTTCAGTTTTTGAGCTCCTCTTGGCTGTAACTGATAACAATGTTATATGCGGGATCCTGAGCATAGTTTAACTTTAGAAGGAAATGTCTCGGGAACACTGGATTCAAATTTGGCTGTGTGAACGAAATAAGTAAAGCCTCAATTGTGTAGTCTTCTCGGGTAAGGATCTGTAAAGTAGTACTATTCTGCTCTTCAACGTTATGATATTAATTTTGAAAAAGATGCTAGCTGATTTAGAATCTGCCGTCGTTTTCAGTCTTTGCCTTAGGTTTATGGTGTGGTTTGAAATCAAAATTGAAGAAAATATCAAACCCCCCCCCAATTATTTCTTATTAATTTGATATTCCCTAGACAATTGGCATACACATTGTCTTTTAGTAGACGCGGTTAACGTTCTTGTATCCATTGGTTCCTTCATGCGTTTGTTTGTGCTATGCAATTATGTTAATATTTTTACTAAAAAATTGTGAACGCCACTTGCTTTCCCCGGAATTTGTTTCTTTACAGGACACCACATAAATATTAGGACCACTCTGGAGAGAATATTGTAAATTTTTCTTTTTAATATATCCATATGTGTATTTGAGTGAAGAAAATACACAGTTCTTTCTGTTTTTGGATGATGGCATCGTGGCTTGTAATGTGGTAATTGTTTTGAGTTTGAATTTAGGATTTTATTCATACTACATAAAACAAGAAAGATCTGCGTGGTTTGAGTTGGATGTGTGTGTGTGTGTGTATTTCCATAGGATTTGTTGTGTTGTGTTGTGTGGTAGTTGAAGTATTATCCCAACAGATCAGTTTACAGAATGGATTACAAGCATTTAAAATGGTTGGAGTGGGAATATGATTCCATTTCAAAATAAAAAAGTTATACTCCATTCCATGTGCATGGAATCAACATAGCATGTGTTATTATGTCATGGTCTGGACTCTGGTCCCATCCCATCCCACCCATGCTGCATTTGTTTATTATTATTACTATATATATATTTTTTAATTTCTCTAAACTCCCAAAGCAATAACCAGAAGGATAAAGACAACTATTTATATATGTAAAACATGTATGGGGATTTTTCTGAAGCCACGGCTACAAACTGTCAATAATGTTGAAAACATGGCAGGTGGAGGGTATCCGAGGCCAGTAGATGATTAGTTTTTGTATTCTACCTCAAGGTTCAAGTTTTGATGTAAAAATTATTCATCAACCGTTGATTTTATTATTTAGTATTTGAATGATAACTGATATGAAGCTCAAAATTATATTCATGTATGATCAATGCTTGAAAAATTAGATTAGTAACTGAGTAATGTATTTGGAGCTTAGATCATTCAGTCCTGACGAAATAGAAATGTTGATACTGATGATGGACACATGGATGGATATAGGGGTTTGGATGGGGGAGTCGTTCCCTTAAAAATCTAAAATTACTGTAGATTTTAGATTTTTTATATATTTTTATTTAAAAATATGTTTTCATTTATTGTTAAAATTTTAAAAATTTCATTCCCTACATAAAATCTTGAAAAGGGTTGTTAATTAAATAGAACTCAAATGCGAGTCGTGGACCGATTCAAAGAATTTGAGTCAGCCATTCACCAATTGGCAGCAAAGCTGATAATTATGGTCTGGCAACAGCAGCCAATAACACAAATTGCAAATGGCGATTGCACATTTAGGATGGAATCGTACGAAGTTTATAATATTTTAAAATACTGTATTTTAAAGATAAAATTTAATTACGTAACATTGACTATCGTACTCGAAAATATTTTCCAAATCCAAACTACAATATCTCTGATCCTAATAAGTTTACGTTAAGTTAATATCCACAAAATAACCACGGAATTTGCACTTGACATGAGAATCTCACCTAATTTACCATTATAAGTGTAAATCTTCATTTTCGTTTGAATTCAACTTAAATTTGGATAAAATATTATTATGCAAATCGTAAATTTCAATACCAACTTCTATTTGAAAACATTTGAAAAAAGAATAAAAATGAGCCGGCATTCAATGGAAGTAATAACCGAATAATACAGTATCAATAATAACGTTTAGAATTTTTATTTTATTTATAAAGAAATGAGTTTGGTATGAAAAGAGAAAACAACTAAGCAACAAACAACCTATGAACGGTCTGTCCCAACAAACAAAACAATACAGGAAAAAGAAAACCCTAACCCACATTCCCCTAGTTTTCCACTTTTCCTCCATTTTTAGTTCTTACAAATTAAAAATACAATCTTATTAACTCCCCTACTTATTATATAACCTCAACCTCATTATTTAAACCCAGAATTCCTCTTCAGAATTGCTCTACTTAAAACAAAAAACTTTCCTTTTTCTCCGAGCTTGTCTTCAACTCTGTGTTTCTGTTCGTCGCTCTCGTATCTTTGCCCTTTGCAGATAACAGTGTTAAAAACATGGCAGCCATTTCCTTCTGGGTTCTTATAAGCGTTGCTCTTGTTTTCGCCTTCGTCTCGCGCAATGTTGAAGCTCAGTCTGCTGCACCAGCACCTTCTCCTACAAGCGACGGTAACTAATCTTCTCTTCTACAAGCTGTTTTCAGGTCTCTAGAAATGTTCGAAAATGCGTTCGTTACAGGTCCGTTGAGCCCTTGCCAAAATATGTAATGGGTTCTTTTCACCTGAAATATTGATTCTCATTTTTTTTAAAACCACTGGTTTTCATTGTTTCTCACAGTTAAAATACAGAAGCTTTTTTTTCTCTTGAAAATGAAAATGCATTAGATCATTTACATATATCCATTTGATTTTTTGGCAGGAACTTCAATTGACCAAGGGATTGCTTACATTCTGATGCTTGTGGCACTGGTACTCACATACCTCATCCACCCTCTAGACGCATCCTCCTACACCTTCTTTTAAATTACATTATTACAATCATTCATTTAGTTCACAAATTGCTATGTTGATATATCTATCAAGTTCCATTTTTTCCCATTCTTTTTCTGGGTAAATGGGTCGCATTTGTTTTGAGAGATTGATGGGTTTCTGAACTTTTACTTAATATTACTTAATATTTTATTTCTTCTACTTCTTGATTCTTTTGCTTAAAATATCACTTTTAGAATCCTTTGTACCTGTTAGCCCCTCAGTTTCGTTCTTTCTAAATGACAGACTAAAAAACACCTGTAAATTACCAAATGAAGAGTCATCTTTCACTCCAATCTCAACAGAAGGCAAGTTTAAAGCAAAATTGAACCATCAAAATACTCTTTTATTGCAACTCTTAACAGGAAAAAGAAAAGGTTTCTGTAGTTCTGTTTCAACTTGCACATTGAATCAGGCTTTGCATTATGTGAACAATGAATAGGACAATATGCAGCCTGGAATTTCCAGACCCTAGAATTATTGAAGAAATGTTGCCTTTTTGAGTCTTGCGCTGAGCATGGGGGAATAAAAGAACAACTTTTCAGGGTTGTTTGAAGCAACATGATGGATTTTTTTGATGGGGGACCATACGTGTGTGCTGTTCTTTTATTTACATCTTTATGCCAGGTAACTATACTCCGAACATTAAATCGGCATTAGTTGTGGCACGAATCCAAGTCTTTCACTCATGATCTTCGTGTCTGTGATGTAAAGCGTACTTGACAACTTCATAAAATGAAACAACTATCCCCACGGAGGGACCAGTGCGACCAACACGAGGACCGAGTCCAGTAAACATCCCCTTTATCCTTCCATCCCTGCTCCAAATAACAGCTTTGGGACAATGAGTTAATAATGAAAGTGAATATTCTGGATAACCTCAAATGAGCTGAACTAATAATATATTGGGTAGATTGACTACAAGTTAGAGCAATATGTATTTCCTAAAATTGGCCTCAAGCACACACTACTGCTATAAAATAAAAGTTAGCATTGGCCTTCAGTTTGCTACTGCTTGTCTTTTGGGCGACCCCATTGGAGTATCTTAAACTATGTTGTTCAAGTTAGGTCCTACGAGACTAGGGGTGCTTAACGAGTTGAGCAGCCCGTGAGCAGCTCAAACTTGAATCGGTCAAAACTTGGTAAACGTTCGACTCGAGTTGGCTCGACTCGAACTCAAACTCGAGACCTTAACGAGCTGAGCTGCGCCGAGCAAAATCTAACTTAACTTGATAAGTTCGCAAGCAGCTCATTACTTTTTAAAATTTTATTTTTAGTAATTACTTCAAAATTATTTCAGTCAAAAAATAAATCTAAATAATAATTATTAATTTATTAATAAATAATAAAAATAATAATTTAACCAATCTATTATTTTTTAATAAATAATAAAATGTTATTAATTAATAATATTATTTTAATACAAAAAACCCAACCTTAATATCCTCATATAATACTAGTAAATTTATTTTTAGTTAAAAAAATAAGTTAAATTTTTTAGTGAGCTTAACGAGCAACGAGTCGAGCTTAACGAGCAACAAGTCGAGTTGAGCAGCAAATTTTTTTCACGAGCACGGGTCGAGCACAATTTTAACGAGCTTAATGAACAACGAGTCGTGTCGAGCAACAAATTTTTTAACGATCACGAGTCGAGCACTGTCCAACTCGCGATCGACTCGCTCGATAAGCACCCCTATACGAGACATTAATTTAGTCATTAATTAGAAGTTCTGCTACTATGCACTCAACAGCAACTAGAACAAAGATGTTATATTCTCTCAAGGAAAAGGAATAGCGCATACCTCCAAATTTCACGTAGAGTTTGTCTCGTAGTCATCTTCAATGACTTGGCAGGATCTTTCTGGAAATCATTAAAGAAAAGTTAAGAACCAAAAGCACTCATCCAAAGCAGATATCTGAAATAATAATATAAAAAAAAACTAGTTAAATCACTTCCTCAGAGATGCTTGCACTATTATGGTTAGATATTTAGGCAACCAGTTAGATCACTTTACCGTGCTTATATATATGTGACTACGTGTGCATGTGCCTGGTTTGTGCGTGATGGGGGGAAAGGGGCAGCAAGTGGCTGCTTTGTAATGTTCATCCTATCTTAACAGTATTTAAATGCATATCAAGTAAAGCTTGACTAGGAAGTTGAGACCTCTATCTGTCGTCGGGTCTTTGCAACATCTAGGGGACAAGTAATAGCAGCTGAAAAGCATCCTGCCACGAAACCAGAGGCAAAATTTGCCCCAAGGATGCTACCTGCACCAGCTTCATCACCCACTGAAGCAAGCAGTTTTCTCCTGATCTGAAGAGGGAGAAACCAGAATTAAGTTGAATGTATAAGCTAGCATCAAACATAATTAGAAATTAAAAAGAAAAAAGAACACTTATCATTCTTGAAGGGTTAAGGAAATGAAGTCTCACCGGCTCAAGTGTTGCCCAACAGATCGCAGAGAAAGGAACATCACGAGCAAGTTGTGAACTAAGGCCAGTCCATAAGACACGGTAGTTCTGTACTGCTATGAAGAATATGTGAGCAACAGTGGCCATCTTAGTTTAATCAAACTTTCTCAACTTTCTCATTTACAATAAAATTTCTCATTCAAGGCCAAACGGATTTTTTTTTTTCTGGCAGAGAGTAACCAATTCAATGGTTAACTTACAGTTTTGAATGCAATTTGTGCTTGTCACTGGGTTGATGACTCCAACTAACGTCTTCCATACGCCTGCAGGCTTCATACCACCTTTAGTTTCTTTAAATGCCTGGTAACAAATTAAAGATTCATAAATTTGAACTTCATTCACTTCTGCAGAGTAGCAAATCGAGTACTATTATAGTAATTCCCAGTCAAATTGGAAGAGGCACAAAAGACACTAAACCTGCATTCTGGTCCTCGCCAGTTCAACAGGATAACAAGTTATGCAAGCTAAAGAACGTGCAAATGTGCCTGCAACTAATGGGACATACGGGGTCAATGTTGGAGCATTATTAGCTGTGAATTCCTCCATTGAATTGCGGAAAATGTCATAGCAAGGCATGTAAATGCCAACCTGAATGACAGAAAAGAGTCCATGAGCCAAAAAATTAAGCACATAAAAATGCTACCTCACACTGATGCATGGGATAAAAATATGCAAAGCAGGGCAGCCATAGAAGTGAAGAGGAATTTTATGAGGGAGAAATAGAGAGACTCACGGTCGGCACAGCCAACGCTAAACTTGCATTTGTTCCTCTCCACAGTCTGGAAAACCCTTCCTGCAAAAATTCACTCCACAGAACCACCAAAAATAAGAGGTTGTCTGTGCATTGAAATATAAAGGAGATAATACCGATGTGTATGTATAAAGAGATTCTAAAGCATCTACAATCAAGGTTCAAATGATTATGCTATTATTCTTAGGTAGATAAAATAATTTCCACAATTGTGTAATATCTACCACTTGCTATTAACCGGATTCTGTTACCTATACTGAAGAAATACGACATCCCATTTATTCAAAAAAAAAACTTATCTATTCAAAAGCAGTGACATTACTGCATCAAGCACTCGAAGAACAAGTTTAATATAGTACTTAGCAAGTGCAAAACAACCAACCTGACGAATGACCTTATAGAAAACATCAAGCGTTCCGGTGTATCGATTACACTCAGGGCACACAGTGGTTCAGAACCAAGCACTGAACGCGAACATGATTGAGAGCTTCTCGTATCCGGGAACGTCTAAAACAGAATAGCAATGGAGGATAAGCCAGAATATGGGCAATGGAGCAGAATTAAGCACAAAACAATTTAAAGAACCAAATAAACTACTACTATAAACAATGTCTAAAACATATTGATACTGAAAACAAGGAAAGTGATGAATTTGATAAATACCGTATTCGTTTCAAAGCATGTCTTGTAAGGAACTCCAGCAGCCTGTGCTTGCAACCTTGTCTGGATGTCACCGAAAAGCAAATAGTTTCAGGAAAATTCGATTAATTCTTTGCATTGAGCTTCCTTTTTAATGTTGCAAAAGGCAAAATGCTTTAAAAGAACTTAAAGAAAATGAGAAGGGGTGATATTTTACAAGAAAGAAAAAACAATAGATACCTTGGCGACATCGAGAGGATTAACGATGACGGCGGATATAAAAGCGGCACCGGCGGCAGAGAATGCCCTCTGTCCGAAGCTCAAATTGACGTCGGTTACGGCTTTGGGGTTTAGGGATGTAGAATCATCGTGGGAAGTTTTTAACATGGTCTCAACGTTTCCTTCAAAGTCAACTCTGGAAGCGGACGCAGCGCTTATCCATGAAGGAAGCCCCTGTGTCGAGCTTACCATCTCTCTCTCTCTCCGGCTCTTGCAGTAAATCAAAATTCCATTGAAAGAGAAAAAAGAGACGGGTGGAAAGTTGGACAAAATATTGGAAGATTAGATTAGTTAGGTTTAATAGTTTCTTCCAGGGCTTTCCTTTTTCTTTTTTAATTATTAAACAATGAAAACAGAAAGTCAGATATTTGCATGGAGAAGACTGAAGAGGAGGCTACGCAATGTGATTCGTGGCGTGTAATTTAGGGCGCCGATCCTTCTTCTTTTCCAGGAAACTCTCATCCTAAACTCTCATCCTATACGAACTCATCGGCCCGATATACACCTTACCGAGACCTTTATTTATCAAAAGCTACAGATATTGGACTAAATCTCCAATTAAGCCCAAAAGATATCAACAGTTATCGGGGATGTATTTAACATTTCATTTTGTAATCATTTTAAGGTTGAGAATTGTTTAATATATAACATATCGTGTGACATGTGTTTTTTCTTTCTTTTAAAATGTATGAATTAAAAAATCAAAATATATGATTGGTGTTGATCGTTTAATAGAATTACTGACGAACTACCGATTATTGGTCAATTGCCTCTATTAAAACAACTCGGGAACCCAATTTGTAACTTATCTTCTTCTTCAACCTCAAGATTGGTGCTGATCGTTTAATAGAGATAGAACAACATGATTGCTTTGTATAGAGGTTGGGGGTCTTCTTGAATTGAATCTTGGTTGTAGAATGGGTAAAGTCTAGTTTTTTAGGTTAAAATGTTTATGAAAGGTGTTGTGCGAGGTGGGATTTAGTAAAATACATTATACTCATTTTATCATATGAGATCAATTAATAATTAATATGATTGTATATATATCTATTCGGAAAGGAAGTTGAACTACTTCAATTTATAGTTTCTGCTCAGATTTCTTTCCAGTTCCAAATCATCATACGAGTATTTCCATGATGTTTGAACTGTATATGTATACATGTATGTATATGTCAACAGTCAACTAGATGGATGCAATGCATGCATGAGTTACATTTCTGAAGAAATAGAGTTGTAGTTTAGTTTCATTTTATGATTAATGACGCGACTCAGTTAGATCTGCTGCCACTTTGACCTTGTACTCCAATTTTGTTGTGCAGATGCAAAAGCAACCTCTCAACTGATGGCACGACAATCAATCCCTTGCCTCAAATGGCCAACCAAATTACGTACCTTACCTGCAGAAGCTGATATTGTTTTGGAACATTAAAGAATGGAAGGTAGGGCTCGGGTCTCTACTTTTTCTTCGCAAATCAGGTGGTTGGACAAAATCATTTCGATTGCTTTTCTCTTCTTTGTGTGGGTGTCTTGTTTGGTTTCAGGGCAAAGTTTGTGTTCGGAACTGAGAAGCTTAGCTGCTCGTACCCCACCGTCTCAATTATGATCCTCCATCTCATAAAACCCATCCCTCATGGATCCATGTATGAACCATAATGGCATTCCATTCATCAACCACAAGGAATTCAAAATAGCATCTCATTATCACTCATTATACAAGATTTTTACCCATGATTATGATTTTCTTCAATTAAAAAAATTGAAACCCTAGGTTCCATCATGTACAACGTTGGACACATAATTGTGATGTGCTAGGAATCGATTCCTTAAACATTTTCACTGGACCTGTTTGCCACAAGAAATAAGCTACCTATGAGCTTGATGCCGGTGAACTGGAAAACCATGATACTCTGTTGTCTACCGATTTAATGTACAGTGGTTTGGCTCTTTGTAGAAGCAAAAGGACATACAAAAAGGCTATATTACCTTTTAGGTCACTAAAATATGGTGTAAATTCTATGTTGATCACTAAACACAAATTATATCAATTAAATTATTTAACTTTTGATTTGATTTCAATTAAGCCATCTATCCACAAGTTGTTGTTAGTCACTAACATAATTAATGACATGACTTGGTTTTAATTAGGATAATAACACATTTAATAAAATGTTAATACATGTCAGTGAAAATTAAAAATATATATATAAATTAAATTTTCGAGGGATCAATTGTAAAACTTTTAGGAAGTTTAACACTTAACAGTTGCACCAATCTTAATATTTGTTTTTATAACTGACAAAAAATATGTTTAGATTAAACCCTAGTAGATGCAAGATTTTGTAGTAAAATATGGATTAGATTGGAGATTAAATTAACTTGAGACCTAGAACTTATATTAACATTAACCACTTTGACAAATTAACTAATTTTTAATTAAAATTAATATAATATTAAAATGATGTATAATAAAATATTATTATCGCACTTAATAGTTAATTCAATAATTAAAGATAGATTCTCATTCATAAGAGGAACAAAATCTTATTTAATTAATATTTGAATTAATCAATGATATATGATCTATTAATTAATTAATTCAATCGGATATTGTAGAGACAATGGCGACCCTCTCAACCTAGTTTATTCCACATGCAAACGCCAAGATTTGAACTCTTAATCTTGCTTAAAGAATCTAATGTCTCATACACTAGACCAACTAATTATTAATTTATTTAATTAATATTTAAACTAAAAAATACTATTATACTAAAATATTTCATATTTGGGAGATGCAACAATCAATTTGGTCCCTGTGGAGGAGCCTTTATTATAATACTCAGTTCCACAGTGAACAAATCTGATAACCCCACTACAACCTAAGATTTGATATAATTTTTAAATAATAGATCACTTAAATTTATATTTTACAAAAATAATGTTGATCAATATAATTATGCAGCTACTGTTGACATTTTGTTTGCATTATACTGAAGTATGTGATTCCACTGGTCAGCCACTAAAATGAACGGAAAGCAAAAAGGATGAGAAAACTATCATTTAAAGAGACCAGGTATACTTTGGGGTTCATGATCAAGAACCTATCAATATCAATACGCTCGAGTTCCCTTAACCTTAAATTTTCCCTTATTGTATTACAATAATAAATTAGATGTTAATAAAGTAAGAAAAATAAATATAGGACCCACAAAGATTGATAAGCTAGCATTCACCCTACGTAATCAAATCCCGCACAGCTTTTAAGGGTATTAGAAAATGAAAATTTTAGGTGAAGTGGGTCCTACTTCTTTGATTTCACCTTTCATCGTGATGAGTGGTTGAGATTTAATATGACCGCCACTTTTTACGTAGTAATCGTAGCATGCCACATTTCCTTCGATCTCATTTGTCCATGTAATGCAACAGAGATTTTGTGGGCGAACCTGTTAGGCTGTTATCACTGAGCAAATGTTCAGGTGGACTCAAGCCCAGTAAGCTTGGGACTGTAAGGGCTAACACTTCGTGCCATTCACGTGATCATAAGAGTCAAAAAGACCTCCAGAATCAGTCTCTAGGTATAATCTCGATGTACTAAAATTCCCCCCTTTTTAACTTTTTCGGGAGCTTTTTTTTAAATTATAAATATTATTTTAATAATATCATCTTCAATATTTAAATTTAAATGTTATTCGATGATTGATAATTTACCACACATTAAAGACTAGGGTAATAAGCCTTCTTTAACACATTTAACGCCACTAACGAAGTAGCTGAGGTAGCTGGTTACAATCAACAACTTTGCCTTGGATATCGCATGCAGTTTTATATGACCTGCTTGGCTACACCGTGACCGAGTATTATCATTTCTCACCCCATCTCTTTATTGATATTAGTTATCGCCGAATTGAATTCTGACGACTGGTGCTGTGCTACGCATCGTCGCATGAAACATAGACAATATCAGACGTAGGTCAGCTGAAGCCGACAAAAAGCTACAACTTGTTGTAGGCTATAACACCTCCTTTTCTTTTCTGCCTCCACTTTATCATTTGCAAGTTGCAAGCCATTAACACTTCAACTCTTTCATAAAGAATGCTTAAACGTTAACCACTGTTTCAAGCAGTACTCGAATTTCATGGTGATAGTAAAAAGAGATGAAAGTACAGACCTTCTACTTATCTTGTTTTGCTGTGTTTTGATACCGATCCAAACTCGTCTCAAATCATTCTACAAATTCAACAATCTTTGCATGCGGAAGTGATGATGTGAAGTTTCATGGAATAAGTTTGTTCTAGCAGTGTCAAATGTTGATTGATAATAATGGTTAAGCTTCTTCTTCATAGTAAAAGCTGTCCAACACATAATAAACGGAGTTGAATTGGAATAGTTTAAGGGTCTCCTAGTTTAAGTTACCAGACAAATATGTAACCTACAAAAGCCAAATCCCAAACAAGGTCTTAAATTGGTAATGCATGCATATATAGGAATTTTTTTATCCGTTATTCAAGAATGGTTGCACGAGTGGCTCAGGAGGAGGGTTTGACCAGCTCAGAGTTTCTCGGCCGAATGCATGCTTTTAATTGAGCTTACTGATTATAAACATAATTATTCGAATTTAAGTTCACTAAAGAGAACCACATGAGATAGTCATAATCCATTCATGATAGCATAATCTTAACCGTGACAAAGAAATTTAGAGCACGAGAACCGGGAAGTGAAAGTAACTAACGAGCACTGTTTTTAGGCTATCAAAGTGTTGCATTTCCAACGGGGTCATTATAGTTTTTTCCTTTTTTGATTGAAGGGGCTTTTAAAACATCGACACAAGGAAAATCAAACAGGGGGGAACATGTGAGACGGGATTGGAAGCCAAGCCATTGCTTGAAAAGAATGGCTCCCAGAAACTAACAAGATTTTATGGCTAACGAGTGGCTAAGGTGTCGAACCGTCGAACATGGTAGCCCCCAACTTTAGCTTAATCTTGGCAGCCTTTTTCAGTGCCCGAAATTAAATATGATATGATGAAGGAAAATAAAATAAAATATCTCACCGACTCCCATCAAAAACACAGACAAGAAAAAAAGATCTAAAGTAAAGAATTGATTTTGAACAAAAGCCATAATCTCTAAGCACACAACAAAAGGACCATGCCAAATGAACCGCACACCGAACCGATTAAATTAAAAAGAAGCACAACAACAAAACAGAGCTTTAGCGGCGTTTTTAAGCGCCGCTAAAAATAATCGCGGCGATAGAAAAATGCCGCAAGAAGCGCTGGCAATACCAGCACCGCTAAAGTTAGCGGCGTTTGAGAACAAAAAACACCGCAAAAAGTTGAGATATATAGCGGCATTTTTGGAACAAACGCCGCAAAAGGTCAAGATTTATAGCAGCGTTATTGGAACAAACGCCGCAAAAGGTCGAGATCTATAGCGGTGTTTTTGGAATAAACGCCGCAAAAGGTCGAGATCTATAACGGCGTTTTTGGAACAAACGCCGCTAAAGATCGAGATTTATAGCGGTGTTTTTGGAACAAATGCCGCAAAAGGTCAGATCTATAGCGGCGCTTTTGTAACAAACGCCGCAAAAGGTTGAGATTTATAGTAGTGTTTTTCTATACAAACGTCGCTAATTACCTTTCATTAGTTAATATTAATTGATTTTGCATATTTAATTTATGCTCTACAACACCTAAATTTAATATCATTTAGCTTTATCTAATTAACAACCATAAATTTTAATTAAGACACAAACTTGAAATCCATAATAATAAATCAAAGTTTAAATTACGTAAATATAATGTAATTCAACATTGTTAACTAGAATAAACCATAATAACACCTAAGATGGGAAAGAACAATTTGTAGTCTATACCACACAAACAGACCATTTACAACCATCACTAGTAGTGAACTAGTGATAAAACTCAAAGTTCTCTTCATACAGAAAAGGGGAAAGAAGAAATGTGTTACATTTGGAGGCTGCCCACTACTGTACTCCTCAAGCTTAATCTCCAATTCATGGCCTATCAACCCTGCCATGTCCTAGAACAGGAAGTTTAACAAAAGTTAGTTGAATCAAATTGTATAATTTACATGTTTTCTTCGCGTTTCTTTACACACTGTACTAGAGAAAAACGCCCACAAAAAGAGAACTGGAAAAATGTATCCAAAATTCCCCTCCGAATTTATGAGGTATCTACCTGATCATTGCAGGACTTGAGGTTTGTATCTAGGCAAAATGACACTGGTTTTAATAGTAATTATCGACATCCCATGTACAAGATCCGAAATCAACATCTAATTTTACAGAAATATCAGCATAATCAAGTTCGAAAATGTCTTCTGGTAAACTCATTTCATCAAACAATATAGGTTGAAGATTATCAGCATTGAAGTGATCGCGTAAAACACCTGGATCTGCTAATAAATACTCATCTGATAAATTACTGTGTTCTATTTGGAGTTCGTCAAGGGGTTTCCACTGGCTTTCGCTGCGCTCCGAAGAGTCGTGAGCCGACTCATACCCGGAAATCATTTCGAGATCAACCTCCGGTGTAGAAGGTCTCACCGGAAGTTTCGTAAAGTTTGTGAGAGCATTAGGGTCTTTGATTCGAATCGCGGCTCGGACATACTCCAAAGCAGCTTCCTCAGCTGTGTCATAAGTACCGAGCCAGACCCTGGTTCGACTCGTAGGATCTCTGATCTCGGCCGCCCATCTCCCCCACGGCCTTTCTCGAACGCCACGATACTTGACGCCGTTGGATAAACACTGCTGCTGTTGCTTCTTTGGTATCATATTTACCTGATTGCTTTTATTAAATGTTAGCCTGTTTTGTTTGCTAGCTGGCTTGGAGGAATTGACAGCGGAACAATCTTCGATCCTGATTTCGTTTACATGCCTTTTCACCCTTTGATGCCTCGCCCGTTCACATTCGTCGCTAGAAGAATCTGTGGCGTCCCCATCGGTGACACAAATCCTGACAATTTTAGGGGCTTTAGCTTTAGATACCGTCGGAAGCCGCTTGCTCGACGGCTTGACCAGTTTACTAGTTACAGTTTTTTGCCCTATATATTTCACCGGAAACCGACCTGCTGGCTTCATCTCCAAAACAGAATCTTCGAAAGTGAGATTTAAAAAAAAAAGATGTAAAAATCTGTAAAGAAACAATATTTTGAAAGCAAATTGTTGGAGAGTAAAGAGCGAGAGACCAGAGATAAGCAGAAGTGTTTCAGTTGGTAAGGAGAGTCAAAATGGCAAGAATCGCTGTTCTATAGGAGTATCTTGAATATCTGTACTTTATTTGAAGGAAGTTTAATTTCCGTTTTTGTTTTTTAAACTAATTATTAACAATTGTTAAATTATAAGAATTTTTAACAATTAATATAAATGGATTAGAGAATAGAGATGGTTACAAAATCAGAGATTCCGATCACCGTAAGAGATATCGAACGGCTCGTCGCATTTCTTTCTTAATGATGAGTGTCCAATAAAAAAAATTAATTTGGTTAAAAGTTATTCTCTTAAAATTTTATGTTATTCGTATTAAATTAATTTGTGAACTTTAAGTTTAAGTTTGAATTTGAGTTTGAGTTTAGTTTAAATTTAATTTATGAAATTTAAATAATAAAAAATATATAATTTTAATTAAACAATCTGATTGTTTTATTATTCTCTTAAATTTTCTTTTTTTTCTTCAAATTTTCAATTTTAAAATATTTTATTGAATTTAACCTACACGTCTCTAAACTCTATAAAATATTTACGTAACTTCAGTTTTTATTTTTTAAAATAAATTTTTATTTAGTTTCACAATTTTATAAGATTTTCTTATTGCTTTAATATCCTTACGTTTTAATTCTATTTTTTTACAAAACTTAAATCACTTGCTCCTCTATCACTACACAAGACATATGTCATTTTTATTTTAACTTGAAACAATAAAATTCCTCCTCTTTTTTCCAATTTAGCCTTCAACACTGTATTTTGTTAATTTAATCTTCTAACCGTAATTTTTTATAGATTTTTATTTCCATAAATTCCGTCAATATATTTTTGTCAAAATTCTTTCATTTAAAAAATAATATTATAAATCTTATTTGTACATGTAAAAATAAATATTAAGAAATATATATATATATATATATATATATATATCTTATATAATTAAAAAAATATTTAAATTTAAATCAATATGTATCATAATATTATAAATAATTACAATTAAATTTAAATAACGAACAATTCAACTATAAAAAATCAAATGAATTTAAATAATAAGAAAAAAATTCATCAACTCAATTAATTCAGTACTTTTTTACTTGATCAAATATTCACTCGATAATGAGTTTGGTCCTGGGGGGGGGAACCTTGTCTCACGCTCTAATGAACCTTATGTGGTACACGCTTCGGCCGCAATGTATACCTACTCACAATGATGAGATTTGTTTTGGTGGTGAGCTAGAGAACACTAGCAGCATATGAGATTAGTGACTCTCACACGGACCGGAGATTTTTCCGTCACCGGTGCCAAGAGAGAGATGGAGAGAGAGGATGTTGCACATCGTACAGCTCAGCACGACAACATAAAGATTTTGACAAAAAACTTAAAATATTGGTAAACTTTTCGCTGATTAATTATTAAAATATTGATAAATATTAAGCTTGTTATAAAAATGATAATTTATTCATATAACAACTTAATTATTGCCTATTTCTATTTTGATCATCGATTTTAAAATTTTATCAATTAGATCACTTAACTATTTAAGTGCACTAATCAAGCCATGAGCCGTTAACAATTAGCGAAATAGTTGACATAGCTCTTAAAAAATTGGTATACTTACACATTTAATCCTTAATATCTATACTATTTATCAATTTAATCCTCATTTTAATCTAATTCAATAAATTTAATCAGATTATTTATAATTGGAAATATTTTGTGTATATCTATCTTAATGTTGAAAAACAAATGGAATAAATATGAGAGAAAGACTCAAACTTGAACACATCAAGTGACCTCAATGATTAAAGAGAATATTGTTCTCCTTAAAAGGTTATGCATCTGCAAGGTGTATGTGTGTTGTCAATGACTAAGAAAGATTTTGAACAAACACTACCTTACAATCGCCTTAGATTATTAAAAAAGAAAGTGAGGGAAAGACTCAAATTTGAGACATACTATGAGATAAAAGCTCGTATAACCACCGAATCAATATTATCGTTTAATTAATAATATTTTTTTACATCTTAACTTTATTTTTTTATCTTAACTTAATAAATATATTTTATTCTTATCTTAAGAATATATTATTAAATTATTATATTAATAGGTTACAATTTAATATATATATATATAATATATTATCAATTTTAGTTAAGTTTTGAACTTAGCTAAGTGATAATTCACACTATTTTGAGTTAACTACGTCACTTATTCTCAAAGTATGATTCTCATTTTAAATTGATCTTTAATTTTTTAAATATTTTAATTTCATCCTTAAATTATGATAATTATTTTAAATTAGTCCTCAAACTTTATAACACTTTGATTTCATCCCCAAACTATGACCTTATTGTAAATTGGTACCTAAACTTTTTGAACCTTCCAATTTGACCCCAAACTATACATATATAATAATCACATCCCTTGATAATAAAATCATTAGGTCAAGTTATATTATTGTATGGTTGAAAAAAAAATTTAGGTTAAACTATGGTTGAAACTAATTACATATTTAGATGAATTTGGAGATGAAATTGGAAGACTCAAAAGTTTGGGGACAAATTTAGAAAGAGGATCATAGTTTAGGGATGGAATTAGAATGTTCAAAAGTTTAAGGACTAATTTGAAATGAGTCACAATTTAGGGATGAAATTAAAACATTCAAAAATTTAATAACTAGTTTAAAATGAAGATTATATTTCAAAGGCATATAACACAATTAACTCAACTATTTTATACCTTGAAGATTTGGGTTATCGCATTTTTATTTCCTTTAATTTTCACCGATAAGGTAACCTTTAATGAAATATGTTGTCAACCTTTAATCAAGCTTTCAAACCCAACTTTCCTATGCTCAAATCCTCTCATTCTCACTTTGGTTTTTAAACTTTTTATCAAATTAAATGATTATTTCATAAAATAATTGGATGAAAATTTATTAAATTAAATTAAAATTAAGTTTAAATTTATAAATATATAAATAATGAGTATCAAATGTGTAATTATAAAAACTTGTTTAATTGTATATTTTTGTTGATGGTAAGTGATTTAATTGATATTATTTAAATAAATAAATAAATTATTTGATTAAAAATAGTTTAAATAAAACCTACTCCATTGTGAAGTCGAATTAATGTAATTTACCTTAGAAAAATAGATACGATCATATATCCTATTCCGATTCTAACACAACTTCCTCGTCTATAAATTTTTAACCCTGGGATTCTCTTATGCCACAAACCTAAAACTCTCTCATTTTCTCGCAGGTACCCGGTCCTCTTACGCGCCGCCGCGTCCTGCCTTTTCTCGTTGCCTGCGAACCCTGTATTTAGGGTTTCTGGAATAGCATAATTATCTGGTTGTTTTTCTTTTTTTTCTATATTTAGTTTTTATCGGTGGAGATTAGATTAGGGTTTTGAAGGGAAATCGAAGAAGATGGGCAGCGTGGATGGAGTTGATGATTTGACATTTAAAGTTAATTTTAGCGGAGATGGAGCAGCTAAGTTGAAGGATAGTGTCAAGAGTAAACTCAAGGAGTTTGTAGGCGACTACACTGATGATAATCTTGCGGAATATGTGATTGTGTTATTGAGAAACGGCAGACGTAAAGATGAAGCAATGGATGAGTTGAAAATTTTTCTTTGGGATGACAGCGATTCTTTCGTCACCTGGTTGTGGTATCATTTGGCTTCAAATTTGGATCTGTATATTCCTTTTGATAAACCTCATGTTGAAGCAGCCAGACCACCTGCATTGCAGAAACGGTCTGCTGATTCTGAAAGAGGAACTACCAAGATTTTCAAGAAACGGCGCAACAGGGAGTGGAAGGGACTAGTTAGAGATGCAGCAGCTGGACCACCTCCTCTTCGAAGCTCTGATGTTGAGAGTATTCGTTTTGAAGAAAAAACCGGTCGTAAAGTAAACCGTGGAAGATCTACCTCTCCTCCCCCTACTCAGAAGAAAAGGTGTAGACCTGATGAGAGACAGCCTATGAAAAGGGAAGCAGTTTCTATGAAGAACATTGATGCCCCTAGGCGGCTGCTTCATATTGCTGTGCGAGATGCAGTTGGAACTTCACCTGTTTCAGTAAAGGAACCATCATCCAAGCGCCTTAGATGTGTTGTCTCAACATCTTCTGGAGATGTTCCAATTCGTCATCGGAGGATTCAGCCTGTTGCAAGAGTGCCTAACTCAATGGCGACAGTGATCAAGGCTGTTGCAGAAGCTGCTGAAGATGTGACAAAGGTGAAAAGTGCTGGAAGTGCCTTTGACAGGCTCGGCCCTGGAATGGATGTTTTTAGAACATGACATCAATGAGATTTATGGGGCACGGCATCAAAGGCAAAGAAACGTTCAACTGGATTGTTTTTATTACCATGCATGTAATTTAAATCAGAAGGAAAAAGAATTGCAGATCAAGATTCAATGATGGGCATAAATCAGCCGTAGGTTTTGTAACCACGTTTGCTGTTACTATCTTTATACATAAGTTCGAAAAAGCTTGTAATTGTACAAAATAACGATCCTTTCCAAAGTACTGGGGTCCTCTAAACGATTGTCTAAATGAATTGTCCTTTTCAATCGAACTCACTGGTTTAAGTTTTGAAGCTAAAGACAAAAAAAACCATCGAGTAAACGGTACGATGACTATGAAATGCCTCTTAATATGGAACAAGCCGTGTCTCTTTCTGTCTTCACAAATTTCACATGAGATCATATTCATTCATGGTAGTATAATTTTAACCGTGGCAATGAAATTTAGAGCACGAGAACCGGGAAGTGAAAGTAACTAACGAGCACTGTTTTTAGGCTATCAAAGTGTGAGATTTCCAACAAGGTCATTATATTTTTTTCCCTGTTTGATCGAGGGGGCTTTTAAAGCATCGACACAAGGAAAACCAAACAGGGGTATGACACGGGATTGGAAGCCATTGCTTGAAAATAATGGCTCCATGTTTTGTAATAAAATCCAGAAATTAACAAGATTTTATGGCTAACGAGTGGCTAAGGTGGCGAACAGTCGAACATGGTAGCCCCCAACTTTAGTTTAAACTTGGCAGCCTTTTCCAATGCCCGAAATTAAATATGATATAGTGAAGGAAAATAAAATAAAAATATCTCACCGACTCCCATAAAAAATACAGACAAGAAAAAAAAGATCTAAAGTAAAGAATGGATTTTGACTAAAAAGCCATATCCTCTAAGCACACAACGAAAGGACCACGCCAAATGAAACGCACACCGAACCGATTCAATTAAAAAAGAAGATAAGTCATGCACAAAAAAGAAGCAAGAATTTACATATTTTCTTCGCATTCCTTTACACGCTAAAAGAAAAGTGGAAAATGTATAAAAAATTCCACTCGGAATTTACCATGTATTTACCATATCATTCCAATACTTGAGCATTGTATCCAGGCAGAATTACGCTGATTTTAATAGTAATTATCGACGTCCCACGTACAAGACCCGAAATCGACATCTAATTTTACAGAAATATCAACGTAATCAAGTTCCAAACGATCTTCTGGTAACCTCATTTCATCAAACAACACAGGTTCGAGATTATCAGCATTGAAGTGATCACATAAAACACCCGGATCTACTAATAAATACTCATCTGATAAGTTATCGTGTTCTATTTGGAGTTCATCGAGGGGTTTCCACTGACTGTCGATGCGCTCCGAAGAGTCATCTTTGGAGTCCGTTTGGAGTTCAGCTTCTTCGTTAGACTGGAATCTGAGAACTGATGTAGGTGAACTGCGGGACTGGGAGTCTTGAGCCGACTCATACCCGGAAATCATTTCGAAACCAACCTCCGGTGTAGAAGGTCTCACCGGAGGTTTCGCGAAGTTTGTGAGAGCATCAGGACCTTTGATTCGAATCGCGGCTAGATCATACTCCAAAGCAGCTTCCTCAGCAGTGTCATAGGTACCGAGCCAGACCCTGGTTCGACTCGTAGGATCTCTGATCTCGGCAGCCCATCTCCCCCACGGCCTTTGTCGAACTCCACGATACTTGATGCCGTTTGATAAACCCTGTTGTTGCTTCTTTGTTCTCATATTTACCTGATTGATCTTATTAAATATTTGCCTGTTTTGCTTGTTTGCTGCCTTGGAGGAATTGACAGCGGAACAATTCTGGATCCTGATTTCGTTTGTATGCCTTTTCACCTTACGTGGCCTCGCCCGTTCACATTCGTCGCCGGAAGAATCCGTGGCATCCCAATCGGTGACACAGATCCTTACAATTTTAGGGGCTTTAGCTTTGAATTCCATCGGAAACAACCTGTTCGATGGCTTGACCAGTTTGCTAGTTACAGTTTTTTGCTCTGTATATTGCATCGGAAATCGACCTACTGGCTTCATCTCCAGAACAAAATTTTCAAAAGTGGGGATTTAAAAAAAAAAACAAGGAAAGATATAAAAATCTGTGAAGAAACAATATTTTGAAAGCAAATTGTTGGAGTATAAAGAGCGAGAGGCCAGTGATAAACAGGAGAGTTTCAGTTGCTAAGGAGAGTCAAAATGGCAAGAATCGCTGGCTGTTTTATAGGAGTATCTTGACTACAACTACTTTATTAGGGGAAAGTTTATTTTCGTTTTTGTTTTTTTTTTAAATTAATTATTAATAATTCAAATATTATGGATTGGAGAATAGAGACTCCGATCTCCATCGGAGATCCCGAACGATTCGCTGCGTCTCCGTCTTACTGACACGTGTCCAAACTTCCTCCCAAATAATAAAAACTTGTCTCACGCTCTGTTGACTCTTGTGTGGTTCACGCTTATTCTGCATTGGATACCTACCCACAATGATGAGATTTGATTTGCTTGTGAGCTTGAGAATAGTCACACCATGTGATATTAGCGATTCACACCCTGACTGGTGATATATTCGTCACCGGAGGAAGAGAGAGAGTGTGAGAGGAAGGACAAGCTCTGTTGCACATCGTACAGATCGGCACGTCAGCATACTGATTTTGACTAAAATTTATTGAAATATTGGTAATTCTTTGACCAATATTAAAAAAATTAACTTTAATATGGGTAAACTACATAAATCATACCTTAACTTTCTTTTCTCTCATTTTGATCACTAAACTTTAAAATTTTCAATTTATTCATTGAACTTTGAAGATTTAATTCTTTTGCTCACTCTCATGTTAACTCTCTAACATTGAGATGATATGTCATTTTTATTAACTTTTGAGTTATAAGATAGATTCTTATTAATATTTTTATTAAATTTTCGTCGCATTTTAATTCGCTGTCATTAAATCCTCACTCACTTGAGAACCATTTGAGCCACTTAATGATCCCTCACTGTGAAACCAAGCACAACCCTCAATTTTATCCCACCACCATTAAGCACCATAAAACTCAATACCACTAAACTAATTCATATTTCCAAAACTAAAATTCAACTCAAATCTTGAACCAAATGCAATATTGTGGTCATTAACAACAATTAAAAAGGGAAAAAAGAAAAATAAAGAACGAAAGAAAGAGAAAGGGGCTAACCAAGAAAGAGCTTGTGTAAAGGGAAAAACTACCATAACCAAAGCGATGAAAAAATCATCATATCTTGAGTTGACATTATTCCAACAAAGAATGAAGACGATAAAAATCGAACATTATCATATATGTCAATTTTGAGATTTTTTTTGTGTGAAAATGATGTTCGATTATGCTCGGGGTGAAAAAGAGTTTGTAAGAGAAATTTGGTGGATAAAAAAATATCAAAAGATTGGAATAAGACTTCGTTTTTAAAAGAAAAATAAAACATAAACTATGTTCCTTTATACGTTGGAAGACGATTATTAAAATAAAATAATTAAGAAAGTGGGAAAGAATTTTGATTTACTATAATAAATAGAATAAGGATAGTAAATTTTTATATTATGACACTATATAACATAACATATATCCACTTCTTTTTTTATTACCGAGAAATAATTATATTGGAAGTTGTTTATCAACCACTCTTGGCCGACATTTTGCTACAGTGTTTATCGAGATGATATTTTATATATAATAATTAATTAAGGTTTCAAGTAAAAGCATTTGTAATCCAACGATTAGGATAATTTACTTTCAAACAATAGAACTAGGTTTGACTCCTGGCAAACGCAACTCTTTTTAATCCCCTAGTGGGCCCTTCGAGGGGATGATCATCAACCAACCAAAGGCTCATCTTCTTCTCGAAACCTGTGATCTAGTTATTATGAATTACGACGTGCATTCCCTTGGTTTGCTGCACCCTTTTGTTCATTAACCTTATAAAAGAGTAGCATAATCCTCACTAGGGCTTGTTCTTGGTGCTTTTTGTCTGGTAATACTGATCAACTGTTGACAATTATGGCTTCGGCCAAAGAATTGTACCGCCATTTGGATAGAGAATATGCCTTTTTTTGGAGTTAGAGAATAAAGAAAGGGGAATGCCTGACCAGGGGAAGAACAATCCACGAGAGAAAGGAGAATAATTAGGTTTGTCTTACTGAATATCAAAATGGATTTCTGGTAGGTCCATCAAGTCTGTGGAGATTTTGGAGGCATTTCAGAATGGATTGTGGATTGATCGTTGTTGCAACAACCATGGCATTGAAGGGTCCATAACAAAGTTTGCTCACGTTGTTTTACGCGTAAGAATTCAATCTGAAACAATGAATATACCAACATACCCAATTCCACGTTTTATTAAAAAAACATTATCCCAGTGAACACCTTGTCGTAACCGATTTTCGTCCGGGCACGAAATATTTATTTGGCGGGAAAAGTGATGTGAATAAATGATTTTTAAAATTTGGGAGTCGCCATCGGCCTTTTGGGTCAGGTAGGTCGAATACCTAAAAATCATTCTTTAAAAGAGTTTTTAAGAAAACATCGATTAAAAGATAAACTGATATGCGTTTTAACCAAAAATTCGTTCTTTTTAATAATAAAAAGGGATTCGTGGTCGGTTACGTTTAGGGAAGGATTATCACCCCTACAACGCCCAAAATTGGTACTTTTTAATTATAAATTATCTCTATTATTAGAAATTTAAAAATTTAAAATATATTTAATTTATAATCCTATTATTTCAAAATTATAATTATGATTTTAAGTAAATTTATTAATTTATATAAATTTATAAATAAAATATTTATTTATTTAAAAATATCAGAAAAAGACTTCTAGGTGCCTTAAGACAGTTATTTTCTTCGATATTAAAAAATAAATAAATAATTAAAACAATTAATATATAATTTATAAAATAGGATATTTATTTATTTAAAAATATCAGAAAATAGACATCCAGTTGTTTTAAGACTGCCCTTTCTTAATATTGAAAAATAAATAAATATTAAAACATGATTAAAATAAGTTAAAAGTAATTAAATAAGATTTTAATAAATAAAATAAATATTATAAATATATATTTATGGCTAAATAATAATAATAATAGTAATAATAATTAAAAGTAAACATATAAAATTAACATATAATGAACAAAATTAAAACTATATATTTAAAATAAATAAAACTCGTAAAAATAAATAAAAATTAAAATTAGTGACTAAATTATAACCTAATAGAATTAAATACCTAATTCATAATTAATTATTTAAAAATATAGTGGCTAAACATACTATATTACCTATTTATTAATGTAGTGACTAAAATAAACATATATTGAATTCAAATATTAAATTAAAACAAATTAAAACATGTTGTTTGTGATTAAAATAATAATTACTAAACTATAAGGGACTAAATTCAGTATTCATCCTAAATATATAATTATACTGGACATGACTGAAATAAAATAAAATAAACTTCGAATACTAAATTATAATAGGCAAAAATTACTTTCAGTGACTAAATTGCAAGGTATACAAACTTGAAGCACTGCGGACGGGGTTTACCCTTTATGAAATTACAGAAACACCCTCCCCTAAAACGGCGTCGTTTGGGAGAGGGTATTTAAATACCCTAAACGGCTGGCCCTTCGGGCCAGCATCCTCGTTTCTTCTTTCTCTCTTCTCTCTCTAACTGAGAGAGAATTTTTAACTCTCTCGCCTCTCTCTAAAACTGAGAGAGAGACCACCGGCCGACAGCCGTGCTCCGGCGTCGACAACCACCGCCGGCCACTGCTGCTGGTGGCCGAAAAATTTCAAAATTCCCAAAATAAAGATCAGAACGTCCTAAAGATGAATCCAATGTCATTTTTCTCTAAAAAGCCTTGTAGTTACCTAGATCTACAGAAATACTCTCGGTATTTCAATTTCTTTTGCGGCGTGTGGAGGTTCTGACGACGGCGTAGCTTCCTCGGTGGTAAGTTTTCTCCCTCTATTCTCTCTTTGCTTTTTGATTTGTTGCTATGGGTTCTGTTTGGCTTGTTGTTATGGTCTGTTCGGGTTCTTGCTCTCGTTTCTGTTATCTCCGATTCTTCCTCTCTGTTTTTTTTTATTTTGCAGGTGTGGTGGCTTTTATAGCCACCATCGAGGCTTTCGTCGAACCGGTCCCTTAGGAAGCTTTCGGTGAGTCACCATAACTATGGTGGTGACTCACCATAGGCAACAACGTGGACGATCAGAGTCGTGGCAACAGAGCTTCTAGAGGCTTCGGCGGCGAGGTGGCGTGGCACTAGAGTGTCGACAGCTGGACGTTGGACCACCTGGCAGAGGCGACGGCTGGCCTTCTGGAATCTTGGAGGCGGCTGGGGTGCTAGGGTTTAGAAACCCTAGTTGAAACCCCAAATTGGTTTAGGGTTTTAGTTGGGCCATCTGGTTGGGCTTCCAGATTTGTAATTCGGCCCCGATTTTGGCCTATTTGTAATAATAATTTTAATAATAATAATAATAAATAAAATAATAATAATAATATCAATAATAAAAAAATGGGTAAAAAATTAGTATCTTTAGCTGCCCCTCTTTGCTCATTATTGTGTTAACAAGAATAGAGCAAAGACGAAAAGATAATAAATTTTTTATCCATTTGACTTCACTTGATTATGATGGCAATGTTGAATAATTTCTTCTTTGGGATTAGTTCTTCTAATTATGAACTTTTTCACTGGGGATGACAATTTATCTCCTTCTGTGATGTAATCTAGAAAAGGTTGAACAAGCTCTTCTCATTGTGAACTTCTTCTTCTTCAGATGAGTTCTTCTTATTATGAACTCCTTCTGGAAATGCTGATGATGATATATCTCCTTCTGTGATAGAGTCATGCAAAAGGTCGAACAAGCTCTTTTTATTATGAACTTCTTCTTCCTTCTTCAGATGAGTTCTTCTCATTATGAACTTTCTCTGGAAAAGTTGATCCATCGAGTGATGAATTCAAACAAAAAGTTGAACAAATTCTTCTCATTATGAACTTCTTCTTCCTTCTTCAGATGAGTTCTTCTCATTATGAACTATCTCTGGAAAAGCTGATTCATCGAGTGATGGATTTGAGCAAAAGGTTGAACAAGGTCTTCTCATTATGAACTTCTTCTTCCTTCTTCAGATGAGTTCTTCTCATTATGAACTTTCTCTGGAAAAGCTGATCCATCAAGTGATGGATTTGAGCAAAAGGTTGAACAAGCTCTTCTCATTATGAACTTCTTCTTCCTTCTTCAGATGAGTTCTTCTCATTATGAACTTTCTCTGGAAAAGATGATCCATCGAGTGATGGATTTGAGCAAAAGGTTGAACAAGCTCTTCTCATTATGAACTTCTTATTCCTTCTTCAGATGAGTTCTTCTCATTATGAACTTTCTCTGGAAAAGCTGATCCATCGAGTGATGGATTTGAGCAAAAGGTTGAACAAGCTCTTCTCATTATGAATTTCTTCTTCCTTCTTCATATGAGTTCTTCTCATTATGAACCCTTCTGGAAATGTTTTAAGAAAAAAACATTCTGCACTGTAGGGCTTACAGCTGACCCGAAGGTTTTGAAAACATCAAAAAGCTCCCAAAGGCTTTTTGGAAACATCATGCACTGTAGGACTTACAGATGTGAGAAATAGTTTACTAAGTAAGAAACTATGAAAATCGTTTTCTCATTATTTTTCAAAATAACATGTTGATTGGGTAACATGCCCCAATCTCAAGATAATGCTCATTCTTGTAGATTGCGTCCATCTCTCTTTCAGATGTTTGCATGATTCCTGCATTTGAGATTTTGAATTCTATCTTCTTCTTGTAAGGTATTTTTCATCATGAATCTTCTTTTTCATACGAAAATCTGAAAAAACCTTATGTTTGAATGCAATCAAATGTATCAATTTAATGCATTGTCTATTGTGCAAATGATTTTCTTATGAATGGATAAATGTTGATGGAATCTTCATTTGACTTTTAAAGTGGTGAACTCGGTCTTCCTTCACCTCATCATTTATTTTCAAGGTTACCTCTGGAGTGTAGCAACTTATGCTATCAAGCTTTCATTTCTGAAGAATTATCTGATCAATCTGCATATTTGTATCTTCGTGTCTTCTTTGCTTCATGAAAGTCTCAGAAGAAATGTTTCATTTATGGAACTCTTGCCGTAGTCAGAATTATGACTTTGATGCCCCATTTTGTCTTGGATAAAACCAATTGCTTGGACTTGTGCAAAAATCCAATAAAGCTTTCATCTTCGAAAAGAGAATCTATCATCTTTAAAAAAAGAATTTATCATCTTTGAAGAGAGAATCTATCATCTTTGAAGAGTGTAGATGTAGATATGCCTGACTCATCAGAGATTAATTAGAAGAGCAATGTTTGTTCTGATTTGACTCTTGAAATACATCACAAGGAGGATTTATCCTAATTCCTTTCATGTCTTCACATCTAATCAGATCTTGAATAAGGCAACTTGGACCATATCATGTCGAGATGTTTAACAACATCCTGTCGTTCAACATTAGTTGGCTCCATTAATTTCTTGTTGTTAAAATTTTTGCTTCCCTTCAATGGAAAGAAATATTCATCATGTCTCACTTCTAACCTTGGGGTTGAAGAAAACAAACTTCATCTTGGATCCATAAATGGAAATACCATATGATTGCAACATTGGTTCAGTACCAGAATAACTGGTTCGTAAAACATTTGACAACACATTCATCATTTCATGTGGTTTCTGCTTAGATGTTTGTAAAGTATTTGACAAACATTCATCATTTCTTGTGACTTCTGCACAGATTTCTGGTCAGTGAAGCTCTTTGCACAATGTTCAAAGCTTTTGTATGATGTCACAAGACCTCTTGAAAACAAAACTCAGTGGGAATACAAATGGAATGCTGGCATGACCAAAAAATTGGTCCAATTCACAAGATATGCTAGTGTCGAATTGAATAAGAGATACTAACTGATCTTGATATCATCTTGGGCAAGGGAAAGTGTAATACTGATCATGTTTTTTTCCATAATGAGTGTTGTAAGAAATGAAAACACATCAGCTATAGGAGCCATGTATAGAACGATATCTATGAAATTCTTGTCGTTGGGGATGAAACGCCCATGATAAAACCAAAATAGATGAAAACTCCGTTCACCCTGGCTGGCAATGATAACACCAATAACAATGGGAGTAAGGTTAATGTAATCTGAGCCTCTTTATTCAATGTCATCAAGCAAACAACTGATGTGAAAAACAGCTTCGTAACCTCAATATTATGGTTGAAACTAACTGCCAGGAATCTCAAAGAAATATTTTCAATCATCACCGACACACAAAATACAAAATTCAAAGATGAGATTTTGAGGAATTGAACCCTGGATCGACTGGTTTGCCTGAGGACCATCTTTATTCATGCAACCATGATGTAGATTAACAAAGAACACACTGTCATGTGACACATGGTTAAGAAGATTGGGTATTTGAAACCATACTTGTTGAGTAAATATTTGTTAAACAACAAGACCCTGATATAACTGCCTAATGAATGAAGCAATTATGTATAGTCAGCTCGACTGTCACTGTTTCACCATTTTCATTCTTCATATCTTTATGTCTCATTAGAAATGTTTGTTCAAGTCAATATTCTCGACACAGGATGATATGGGCCTTCAGCATGCCCCAACATTGGCTAATACAAGTGTTCAAAATGCATCAACAGTCCTGATTCTGATTGAAAGGGGCTTTCAGCATGCCCTAGCATTTTGCTGATATAAATATTCAGAATACTTCAATATTCCTGATTCTGATTGAAATGGGTTTTCAGCATGCCACAATATTCGCTTCTTGTTAATTTGAGCCTTCAAAATGCCCCACATGGATCTGTATGAAAGAACCTTTAAAATGCCCCAACATTTGCTGATACAGATGTTAAAAGTGTGCTCAACATTATTTCTTGTTGAGATGAGCCTCCAAGAATGCCCAAATATTCATATTGTTGTGAGCCTTCAAATTGCCCCAATATTCTATTTCTGGTTGAAATTGGTCCTCAAGATATCCCACATGGATCTGTCTGACTTGGGCCTTCAAAATGACCCCAACATTCTAATTCTGGTTTATTTTCAATGTCTGTTTGACTTGAATCTCATGATCCCTATGAGGTCCAATTTTGACAATGGATTGTTATGGGTACATGTGGATTTATTCGTGCCCCAAATCTGTTTATCTTGAATGCTCTCATTATGGTGTCACTAAACAGCAGTGTTGTCAAGTAACTGGAGGAATTCTCTTCACGTTGTCACAGACTTAAGAAGCAATCAATCATTTTGACAGAAACGTCTGAGATATGTGCCTCTTCTGAATGAGGTGACCATTTTCTGTATCTGGAGGGATTTAATCAGACAGAGTAGTAAAAATAGCTTGGTAATCCGTTCCAGGCTGACACAGTGGCTTATCATTTTTCAGTGAAGGCCATCTCTGAAATATACTTTTCTGTGGGAGAGAAACCAATTTATGCAAACAGTAATCTGATGCAATAGTAAGACTACATATACAGTGGTATAGGCTCTTGAAAAATCCACACCCATGCAACATGTTGATTCTGATAACAACTCATCTGATTATAAAGTGATCTTTCAGGATGATTTCACAGATATTGATAGTTCTTCTGATATCGAGGAAATCCTGAACTCTGATTCTGATGAGGAGAATAAACTGTTATACTTGACAAAAATGGGATTCTCAGAGGCTGAGACTTCAATAACCATGGAGAGATGTGGTCCAGATTCATCAATTGCAGAATTGACAGATTTTATATGTGCTGATCAACTGGCTAAGGCTACTGACACACTTCTTATGGTAGAAGATAGGAAGTCATTATGCAATGATCCCAATTACAAGCAAAGGCGAAACTTGGTCTATGATTTTTGAAAAGGAAGAAGCAGAGGAAGCTTGAAAAGAAGCTTCTTAATGAAGACGATCATGCAGTTCATCTTTCAATTCCAATGATTGGTTCTGGGGTTCCTACCGAACCAGATCAGATAACTCAAAGAACACTTCCAGAAGATGCTATTGGGTCTCCTTATTTCTACTATGAGCAAATTCATCTTTTAAATCTAATGATTGGTTTTGGGGTTCATATCAAACCAGATCAGATAACTCAAAGAACACTTCTAAAAGATGCTATTGGGTCTCCTTATTTCTACTATGAGAACGTAGCACTTGCTCCAGTTGGTTTGGACTGAAATATCACAGTACTTATTCGATGTAGAGCCAGAATTTGTAGATTCGAAGCATTTTCATACTGCTACACTGAAAAGGGGCTATATTCATAATCTGCCAATTGAGAACATATTTACTCTCATCATGTTTTCTCCACACACTATACATGATATTTTTCCATTGACAAAGAAATGATGGCCTTCTTGGGATCCAAGAACAAAGTTGAACTGTTTACAAACATGTACAGGAAGTGCCAAATTGACAGAAAGGATCTGTAAGGCTCTTGAAGCTTATGACGATGAGCCACCTTCGAGTGTCCAGAAGTATGTTCTTGATGAGTGATGAAAATGAAATCTGGTATGGGTTGGAAGGAATAAAGTTACTCCACTTGAACCTGATGAGGTGGAAATGCTTCTAGGTTTCCCTAAAAACTATACATGAGGAGCTGCTAGAGACAAGTTCCCCAGTGATATCAATGTCTTATCTCTTTTCTCTGGAATCAGTGATGCATAGATTGCCTTCTATTGTCTTGGCATATCTTTGAAAATAGATGTGTACGAACTGAATGATAATCAGTTGGAGCAATTGATGAGTAGATTTGTCGAATTCGACCTTGTTGTCAGTGGCATCCAGCGTAACAACCTTACTGGAAGAAATAAACATCATCAGGATGAACTAGAAGATTTTTGTTGGTGCATTTTCTTGCAATGACTGCTATGACAACTGTATCTTCTGCTGCTCCAATATATCCCACTTTTTTTCGAATCATGGAACGGTTTAATTGACGGTAAAAATGGTCATCTTCAACTTTTGGAATCTTGTAACCAATGTTACCCTATATAAAAGGCCTATAAGGGTAGATTCTGTTCCAATGTCTTATTCTGTAACATAAATCCTCAAATTCAAATTCAACAATCTTCTGAAGGACATAATGAATATCATCTTGACAAAGAAAGTGATCGGCATAGAAGAAGCAACAATGATGTATCAAGACTTGAGCCAGCATCAAGGTATAACCAGAGTGCAGGTAGTGACTTGTTCATGGCTCTATGATGTAATCTTCTAGAGAACATGAATTGATGGTTGGGAAAAATAATTTGTCTGGTGATGCTTATCGACCTCAACATGAGATAAACGATAATCTTTCTTGATGAGCTGCTAATAATGTCATAGGAGAGTGTCACAAGTTCAATTCTCCAGACTTTCTGGATTCTTGGACCACTGGCTTTCAAAAATGTGAAGTGCTTCATTATTCTGGCCTCGTTCATTCTTTTGTTTCTACAACAGAGGTAGAATAAACAACAATTGCTTCAAGGACCTTCCTCATTTGAGACTGTCCTGTTTGAAAATGTTTTTTTTTCTTCTCCTTTCTTTATCGAAGAATAAAAGAATTTTGCAAAGTAATGCACTTCTCAAGTTCACAATAGAATCAAATCATAAATAATGAGTTTAATGAATATCAAATAAATCAACTACACTTTTAAATCATTCAAAAATCATAGTCCTATAGCAAGTGTCAAAAATATTGACTAATTTAAGGTATAGGTTGGTTCTGGTAAAGTAGGTTCTTTCAAGTTGGTTCAGTATGTCGCTTCGGGCTTCCACTAACTTGAAGAAATGGTTGTTATGCTCATCTTGTAGAGATACTTCTTGATTCCAGAATCTCAGGAACGTCTTTGGGATGTGCGGTGCTTCATTTAAGAGCTTAAGATCATCTCTTATGTCGTTTGTTGCACCATTCAATATTCGAGCCGCCTTTTCAGGTTTTCAACTCGAATCCTCCTTTGGTTCTAAGATGTTATTTAAAAATTTATATCTTGAACCCTCTTTTTATCATTTTTCATATCATGCATTAAAGATTTTAAAAACCAATTATTGCAAATAAAAATCAATCTTGAGAGGCGGAATGAATTCTGAAGATATTCTCTTTTACTTAGAAATCCATGTATGATTAAAATGGACTTTTCAGGTACGTAACGTAGGCCATGGCGTATGGTTACGAAAGAAATGGATAAAAAGGCCCAAATAAGTGTTTAAGGGTAATCAAACCAAGGATCAATTCATTTTGATGCCATCAATCTTGTTTTGTTTGACTTGGATCTGTCTTGCTGGGGATTTTTCCATCATCTGGATCCCTCTAGACTGCCAAATTTTGGATTCATTTCCATTTTCTCATATCTCCACCATTTCTTGCTCTTCTTGTTTGTACTTGATCAACCTTGTAATTTGAGGCTCAATAAGTTACCCATCTTGATTAAATTTTCCTTCTTTTTTTCTTTTTTCTTTTTTTATTTTTATTTTTTTTCTTCTTCTTTTTTTCTTCTTCTTCTTTCTTTGCTGGATGAGTATAATACTTCAATTGCTTTGATCACCACCTTTTCCTTTTGCATTTTGGAGATTTTCCATTATTCTTGATTGGATTGATCTTCAAGCACTCTGTATTTGACATACCTTGTAATTCAAAACTTTCTTGACTTCATGGAAACTTGTCATCGTAATAAAACTGTATTGACAATCTTTATTCTTGTGAGCAAATATCCTTCACTTTACCCCCCAATGTAGAGGGTGATCCTTGGTTAGGGTTGAATCAGAAGAAAAATCATTCAGGCTCAAGTGGGGACAACAAATGATATATATATATATATATATATATATATTTAAAAGGATAAATGAAACAATGTCGTTCATCATCTCATACACATAAACCTTTGTAAAAAGAGGTATCTCCAGGGGGGATGAATATTCAAGATTAACTTTATTTACATAAAAACAATGTAATTAATGCATGATATATTTATTTCAATCAATCACCTCTTCTTTGAGTATGTCCCAATCACTTGAAATCATCTTCGATAAGTTGGTCTATGATGCCTCATCTCATCTCTTCTTGCAGGAAAATTCACGGATAACTGAAAGTTTGGTTCTTTTGAGTTTTTTTTATGATGACATTGTATTTGGAAGGTCAAATGTGTGACTTTTGAGGTCATATATATAGTGGAAGGGGTAATATCATAAACCAACCAACTCTATCCGAGAAGGTAAACATCTAGAGTTGGTGTCTCAAAAACAGTTAGAGACATTTCTTCAGAGTCTCAGATAAATGTACGGTCAAAATTTGGTTTTAGTAAGGATCAAGTAATTGGCATTGGATGGAAGGTATAATTTTATCACTTGCCAAAGATATATAATTCTTGAAAAATTAAAAGAATATTTAATCTACTTGATACTCAATAATTTCAAGATTAAAAATTGATTCCTTACTCATAACCATAAAAGCAACACACATTTATTTATTGCACAAAAGCGGAGAAAAGAAACAAAAAACAAGTTCAAACAAGATGTTGAAAATAGAAAGTACTACAGTGGTAGATAACACTTCCACTTGTTTCTGCATCATTACTCCTCTAATGTTGGGTGTGTACTTAGCCCAAGATTTTTATCCTTATTTGCCCCCCATTTATTGATCATTTCTTGTGTCAAGACTCCCTTGTCGACGAGCGTCTCTATTTCCTTTAACAGTGACCAACAATTCCCTGTTGAATGTCCAGATACCCCCAAGTGAAAATTACAGAAGCTATTTTGATCATAGCAATGGGCATAAGGCTTTGGTGACACCTTCACCAATCTTGGTGTAATATATTGACCTTTAACCAAATGAGGGTACATGTCTGAGATAGATTCTTGAAACACCTTCAGAGTTTTTCTCGCTCGCGAGGCTATCACCTTCTTTGATCGTTCTGAACGACTGAATGCTCTCATGTTATCGAGGGGGTTCTGGGTGCTCATTTCAGCTATAATTGGGGTAGTGTTCACCAGACTCCTTAGATTGCCCCTTGGGACCAAATCTTGAATCTGTCTTGAATTATCATGCTCTCTAATAGGTTCTTGATCATCAGACACTATCACATCGAACTCATCATTATCATTCAGAACCTTATTCACAGCCTTCACAGCGGGATCCTTTAAAGGTTTCTCTCCATGGAGTACAACATTTATCAGGTCCATCAGTTTTGTCATTTGCTCTTTTGAATCATTATGGGAATTTTTTACTTGATCAACCATCTCTTGTTGAGTCTTGATAAGTTGCTCTTGTAGTTTCTCAATTCTACCAACCCTTGCTAAAATCTCATTCATGGTTCTTATCCTTGTTTAGGAAGACCAAGTTAGCTCCACTTTGATTTCAGAAATTCTGTCATGGAATCCTCCACGAATTACTCTCATGTTTTCATGTTTAAATGTATGTAAAATAGTTTAAAACCAAATGTAATTATGTAAAAATGCAAATGTAAATACAAACGTAAAAAATGCAAATGTAAATGCAAATGTAAATATGTGAATGTAACAATAAAAATGCAAATTGTATAGTACAAAAGCAAATATAAAATTATAAATGCACAATGAAAAATGCAAAGATGCAAAATGCAAATGCATGTATGAAAAGGTGTTTACTCAAGAGTGATCATCTTAGAACAGATTTCATTGAACACAAAAGTTTCGGTACATCAAACAAAACTTTACATATAAGGATATCTTTCACTCTAAACTTCTGCAAAGCCCAGTTAGTTTCCATTCATGCTCAAAAAGTTGAGTCTTCAGTCTGCTTCATCTCCTTGTAAAATCAGCTAAATCTATTACTTAAGAACCATATTATTTGTCTGGACTACAACTTCTTCCATGACATTCTCTTTCATCTTCTGTGTCATTTCTCAGAGTTGCTCATTTTCCCTTGTAAGAGAACCTTTCTGTCCAAGAAGTTCTTGAACAAGATCTTCATATATATTGCATTTCTTTTTCAGCTTGGTGACCCCTGTGATCCACTCTTCTGGGGTGTTTCCTATGCCAGCATTTCGAAAGGCTTGACTGATCTTCTGGAAATCTTCATGCATGGCTTCCATTTTTGTGCTCAATTTCTTGTTTTGATCCTTCAAGTCCTTCAAATAACATGCTTGAGCTTCATAAAAACCTCCACTACTCTGAATGCCCTGACTGATGCTCTTACCATAGACTGCTTTTGGTATCAATTTGGTAGGATCTTTGTGTAATACTTTTGGTATTAATATTGCTTGCTTCTATCCTCGAAGTTTCCTCAGGATGTCTTTCCTTGGCCGCATCATATTTTGTTTGATCATAAAACTTTTTGTCCATTTACGATTTCTTTCCAATATGATGAACAGTCTTTCCAATAAACACCTTTTGGTTATGCCATGATCATGCAATGCAAACAAAAGAAATCAATATAAACAAGTTTAGAGTAAACAATATGTATGAAAAAAATGAGAAGTGAAAAAAGAAATTGGTTAGTACCAATTAATGGAAAGAAAAGTCTATCTATCAAGGTATAAATCTTAACCTCATACTTTCTAGTTCCATGCTTTGTTTGGAAAAGTTAACCTAACTGCATGATTTATAGTTCACATGCATTTATTCAGAGAGGAAAATAATAAATTAAATAAATTAAAAGCTAGAGCTTATTTCTCCTTTGTGTACACCTATGGCCATGGTTTCAGTATTGTCTTAGATTAGGAGGATTTCTAGGGTTTATTATATGCAGGTTTTTAGTTCTAGGAGTAAAGGTACTCGAATTATCCTTGTTGATGTCCCCTTGGGCTATCAACCCTCAATCCTAGTCCATTACAGACTTAAGCAGATCGAGTTCAATTCGAGGGGACACATTTCTCTATGCCTGACACGGAGAATAAATTCTCATGAAGACATAAAGCATATGAACCCCGAAAATTACTTGCTAGGTCTGACACGGAGAATAAATTCTCACGAAGACGTCGCTTTCACTCCCACTTAAAATGGACAAGCTTGATTAGAAAGCTTATGTTATGGAATGCAAGTGTTGTGTGTGAGGAGAAATGTTCAAACCTCTAACAAATAAATAATAAAATTTAATATTTGAAAATAAAGCAACAACAACAACAACAACAACAACAAAACCCAATTCCCATATGTATGGGGTAAGGGGGAGGTAGGGTAGTAGGCTACCCCCAACGCCAGGTTGAGAGTAACTTCCGTGGAAGACCTCCGGCAGTCAGAAAATTAAAAATTTAGATAAAATGCAATGCATGTATAAATAAATACATAAATACATAGCTAAACAGTATTCATATGCAGTCATTAAAATCATATGTGCGTCTGTAACGGGAATTAATCCCTGCATAATAATCCCTGCGAAAGAATCTCTGCATATAGACATAAACATAAGATAAGATCCGGCTAAATTTAAAAGAGGAAACTTGAAGAGAATGATACACAGAAGTAAACGTTAGCAAGCCCAGTTCTAATCCTTATAAATACCAATAACAGAAACGTATAAAAAGTATAAGTCATGGAAAATACTACAAAGACATTAAAAGAAGACAGAGGTGATACACCCTATAGATGTGACCCACACTACTCGACTACCCTAGTCTTTAGCCTCCATATTTTCCTATCAGAGGTCATGTCTTCGGTAAGGGCTAAATCCCTCAAATCAGATCTCAAGCAGTCTACCCACTTTCGCCTTGGTCGTCCTTTCCTTCTGGCACCGTCGACTGTAATCGACTCTACCCTCCTTACCGCATCCGACGGTAGTCGCCTAAGGACATGCCCAAACCACCGTAGTCTTCCCTCCCTCAATTTTTCAGAAACAGACACCACCCCCAAGGGCATCCTAATAGCAGAGTTTGTCGTCATATCCCTCAGAGTCTTACCACATGTCCATCGAAGCATTCTCATTTCTGCGGCCTCAATCCTCCTTACGTGATCCTTCTTGGTTGCCCAACATTCTGATCCATACAACAGCGCTGGTCTTATTGCCATTCTATAAAATTTTCCCTTAAGTTTTAGAGGGACCTTCTTGTCACACAGAACTCCAGTAGCGGCCCTCCACTTTAGCCATCCCGCCTTTATACGGTGTGTAACGTCATCATCTACACCCCCATCTTTATGTATCATAGACCCTAGGTACTTGAAACAATCCTTTGAGGGGAGAACGTGTCCTTCTATGCATACTTCTACATCTTCATCGTTTTGGTTCCCATTGAAGTTTGAACATAAATACTCTGTCTTTTCAATATTGATCCTTAAACCTTTTTCTTCCAAAGCAGTCTTCCAGGTAGCCAGTCTACTATTCAACTCAGATTTTGTTTCAGCAACTAAGACAATGTCGTCAGCGAAAAGCATACACCATGGTACACCGTCTGGTGTCGCACAATAGATGTCGTCCATGATCAAGGCGAAGATGTAAGGGCTAAGAGCCGACCCCTGGTGGAGTCCGATTTCCACCGGGAATGCCTCGGTGTCGCCAACTGTAGTCCTGACGTAAGTAGTAGATCTACAGTACATATCACGAATCGCCCGGATATAAGCAGTTGGGATCCGTCTCGTTTCCAAAGTCTTCCAGATCGTATCGCGGGGAACACTATCATAAGCCTTCTCAAGGTCAATGAACGCCATGTGAAGATCTCTAGACTTTTCCCTATATTTCTCCATAAGCCGTCGAAGTAGATGAATCGCCTCCGTGGTAGACCTGCCTGGCATAAAGCCAAATTGGTTTTCCGAAACCCTAGTAACTTGTCTCAACCTAGCCTCTATCACCCTTTCCCATAGCTTCATGGTATGGCTGAGGAGTTTAATACCTCTGTAGTTACCACAACGTTGGGGATCTCCTTTATTTTTATAGATTGGTATCACCGTAGACTCTCTCCACTCCTCTGGCATCTTGGCAGTCTCTAGAATAATATTAAAGATGTTGGTCAACCACTTAACTCCCTCTTCTCCTAGGGCCAACCACACAGTGATAGGAATTTGATCAGGACCGACAGCTTTGTCCCTTCCCATCTTTCTAAGAGCCATTTTGACTTCCTCAAACCCAATCCTACTTGTAGGGCAGTCATTGGCCGTAGTATGATAGTCGGCTAACCCATCAACGATACTATCTCTACATGGAGAGGCACCGTCATTAAATAAGCTAAAGAAGTAACTACCCCAAACCCTCTTAATATCGTGATCTTTCGCTAAAAGAACACCATTGTTGTCCTTAATAAACCTAATGTTACCTAGATCCTTTTTCCTAATCTCCCTAGATTTTGCAAGTCTGAAGATGCCATTTTGTCCTTCCTTGGTGTCTAATCTCTTATACATTTCCTCATATGCCTTATCCTTTGCTTCAGCAACCGTTTTCTTGGCTTCCCGCTTTGCCTCCTGGTATCTTTGTTTAGCTCTCGACCTTTCTTCGTCGTCATTGCATTGTAGAAACTCCTTGAAGCAAGTTTGTTTTGTCTTCACCTTAGTTTGGACTTCGTCGTTCCACCACCACGATTCTTTATGTTCCTTGGCCTTCCCCGTCGACAACCCAAGGGTATTTTTGCCAACATCTCTGATGGAATTTGCCATATTTTTCCATAACATATCTGCATTTTTTGAGTTTGTAGTTTCAAAACTTGTATTAGACAAAACCTTACTCCTAAAGTCATCAGTTGTCGCTCCATGTAAGTTCTTCCAGAGGATCCTAGGTTTACCAAGTTTAGCCCTCCTATGAGTGCTCCGCCCGTGGGGTACGCGATACACCAAAACCAACAATTTGTGTTGTGATGCACATGCCTCTTCAGGGAACACCTTACAGTCAATGCAAGCCCATCGTTCCTGATTTCTAATCAAGATGTAGTCGATTTGGGTACAATGTCCCCCGCTATGAAACGTAATCAAGTTCGCATCTCTCTTATTAAAGAAGGAGTTAGTGATCACCAAATCGTGAGCAGTAGCAAAATCAAGCAACGTACGCCCCCCATCGTTCCTGCTACCATAACCGAAACCCCCATGAACACCGTCATACCCGTCGGTTGCACTTCCTATGTGGCCATTGAAGTCTCCCCCTATGAAAACTCTTTGGTCCTCCGGAATGCTCCTAAGTATATCATCTAACTGATCCCAGAAGCAACGTTTCTCCCCCTCCCCTAGGCCAACGTGTGGGGCGTACACTGAAAGGACATTCACTACTTCCTCTTCTATAATAACCTTAATCATCATGATCCTATCCCGGTATCTGCAAACTTCAACTATATTTTCCTTGTGCCTAGAGGATGCCAAGATACCCACCCCATTTCTAGCGTTATCTACGCCTGAATACCACAACTTGTACCCATTACACTCTCTTGCGCGAGACCCTTTCCACCTAGTCTCCTGAATACATGCAAAATCTATTTTTCTATTATTAAGTACGCCGGTCAGCTCCAGCAGCCTAGCATTTAATGTGCCTACATTCAGCGAGCAAACTCTTAATCTAGTCTCCTTGTCACCACTCTGTCGAGCCCTCCCCCTATACGCCCCATGGGATCTAAAAGAATGACATGACCTCAAGTAATCATCTGTAACCGAAGCTATGAGGAACTATGAAAAAAGAATCCAAATAAGACAAAAGATGCACTAATAAAACGCTAGAGAATTGAGGAGTACTAAAAATCCTAGTTGGTTACTTAATAGGATTTTAAGAAAAAATAATACTATCTTATTTAACTATAGGCCAATATCTAGAAACTATAATTTAAAATGTTTAATAAATATCCGAGCTAAGCAAAAAATGATTAAAATTGTAACACGAGATATAAGAGTAATGAAATCCTACTCAACTAATTGAAAAACATCAAACCCAAAGCTGGTAAAAAAAGATCAGTATAAAAACAAGAGAAAAAACAGCAAGAAGCTAAGTCAAAGAAAGCAGATCCAACAACAACAAGATTAAGAAATATTAAGTGATTGTGTCAAGTTTACCGATCCTTCTTGAATTGAAAAAAGTGAATCTTTAAGTTAAAGGATCAAACTTTACACAAAACAGAATGGAAAAAAGTGAAAAAAGGCCCTCTTTAATCAAAAGCACTGTAACGCACACAAAAGTTAATGTTTTTCAATGAATTTGAGCTATCTCTTTTCCTTTGCTTTCTGCTCAGTAACAGAGCAACTCTGCAACAGAACAGTCAAAAAAAGAACCAGAGAAGAAAAAGTAATCCTAATCTCCTAGAAACCAGATTCGAAAACCTAGATAAACCGAAATCTATACACAACTCGAACTGGATACTTTGTAGTTATTTGAAATAATGAGGAGAACTGTGAAGAAAGAGAAACAAACGGATAAGGGTACTACAGCAGCTGAACCCAAAAATCCAAAAATCACAAATAAATTCGCAGCTTATAAGTTATTACTGCGAAGGATTCAATCATAAATCAATAACACGAACCCAAAAACCTAAATCGAAGCGCTACAATAAAGAATAATATATTCAACGAAAAACAAATGCGGAAACAAAGTAGAAAGTAAATCAATAGATCTGGAAATTTTGTAAGAATAAGAGAGAGAAAGGAACCTTCAGTGATCAGATCATTCAATAAGAGAAGCCGGTTGGGGAAAGTGAAGCAGGTTTTTCCCAGCATAGAAAAAAAATACTAAAATTTACCTGAATATTGGCCACGAAATGGCAAAAAGTAATCCAGATACTATATGCACCAATTTTCTACTTAAACTCTGTTGAATGAGTTCTTTTCGGGTGAGAGTATCGAAGGTGAAAATGAGAGCATAAGCGCCAGCGAAGACAGCGGCGGAAGCAGCGATGTCTTGGAAGATAGAGGCTATTTGAAAATAAAGCATTAATTAAAATAACATATAAATATTATGAAAATAATAAGTATATATATAAAAATTTTGAAAAGAAAGAATTAAAAATTAAATATATGAATTTTTTTTCTAATTAATAAAGACAATTTATAATTAATTTCAAAGCATGGCCAGTCCCCAGCGGAGTCGCCAAGATGTCGTAACCGATTTTCGTCCGGGCACGAAATATTTATTTGGCGGGAAAATTTATGTGAATAAATGGTTTTTAAAATAATTTGGGAGTCGCCATCGGCCTTTTGGGTCAGGTAGGTCGAATACCTAAAAATTATCCTTTAAAAGAGTTTTTAAGAAAACATCGATTAAAAGATAAACTGATCTGCGTTTTAATCAAAAATTCGTTCTTTTTAATAATAAAAAGGGATTCGTGGTCGGTTACGTTTAGGGAAGGATTAGCACCCCTACAACGCCCAAAATTGGTACTTTTTAATTATAAATTATCTCTATTATTAGAAATTTAAAAATTCAAAATATATTTAATTTATAATCCTATTATTTCAAAATTATAATTATGATTTTAAGTAAATTTATTAATTTATATAAATTTATAAATAAAATATTTATTTATTTAAAAATATCAGAAAAGGACTTCTAGGTGCCTTAAGACAGCTATTTTCTTCGATATTAAAAAATAAATAAATAATTAAAACAATTAATATATAATTTATAAAATAGGATATTTATTTATTTAAAAATATCAGAAAATAGACATCCAGTTGTTTTAAGACTGCCCTTTCTTAATATTGAAAAATAAATATATATTAAAACAGGATTAAAATAAGTTAAAAGTAATTAAATAAGATTTTAATAAATAAAATAAATATTATAAATATATATTTATGGCTAATAATAATAATAGTAATAATTAAAAGTAAACGTATAAAATTAACATATAATGAACAAAATTAAAACTATATATTTAAAATAAATAAAACTCGTAAAAATAAATAAAAATTAAAATTAGTGACTAAATTATAACCTAATAGAATTAAATACCTAATTCATAATTAATTATTTAAAAATATAGTGGCTAAACATACTATATTACCTATTTATTAATGTAGTGACTAAAATAAACATATATTGAATTCAAATATTAAATTAAAACAAATTAAAACATGTTGTTTGTGATTAAAATAATAATTACTAAACTATAAGGGACTAAATTTAGTATTCATCCTAAATATATAATTATACTGGACATGACTGAAATAAAATAAAATAAACTTCGAAGACTAAATTATAATAGGCAAAAATTACTTTCAGTGACTAAATTGCAAGGTATACAAACTTGGAGCAATGCGGACGGGGTTTACCCTTTATGAAATTACAGAAACACCCTCCCCTAAAACGGCATCGTTTGGGAGAGGGTATTTAAATACCCTAAACGGCTGGCCCTTCGGGCCAGCATCCTCATTTCTTCTTTCTCTCTTCTCTCTCTAACTGAGAGAGAATTTTTAACTCTCTCGCCTCTCTCTAAAACTGAGAGAGAGACCACCGGCCGACAGCCGTGCTCCGACGTCGGCAACCACCGCCGGCCACCGCTGTCGGTGGCCGGAAAATTTCAAAATTCCCAAAAATAAAGATCAGAACGTCCTAAAGACGAATCCGATGTCATTTTTCTCTAAAAAGCCTTGTAGTTACCTAGATCTACAGAAATACTCTCGGTATTTCAATTTCTTTTGCGGCGTATGGAGGTTCTGACGACAGCGTAGCTTCCTCGGTGGTAAGTTTTCTCCCTCTATTCTCTCTTTGCTTTTTGATTTATTGCTATGGGTTTTGTTTGGCTTGTTGTTGTGGTCTGTTCGGGTTCTTGCTCTCGTTTCTGTTATCTCCGGTTCTTCCTCTCTGTTTTTTTTATTTTGCAGGTATGGTGGCTTTTATAGCCACCACCGAGGCTTTCGTCGGACCGGTCCCTTAGGAAGCTTTCGGTGAGTCACCATAACTATGGTGGTGACTCACCATAGGCAACAACGTGGACGATCAGAGTCGTGGCAGCAAAGCTTCTAGAGGCTTCGGCGGCGAGGTGGCGTGGCACTAGAGTGTCTGCAGCTGGACGTTGGACCACCTGGCAGAGGCGACAGCTGGCCTTCTAGAATCTTGGAGGCGGCTGGGGTGCTAGGGTTTAGAAACCCTAGTTGAAACCCCAAATTAGTTTAGGGTTTTAATTAGGCCATCTGGTTGGGCTTCCAGATTTGTAATTGGGCCCCGATTTTGGCCTGTTTGTAATAATAATTTTAATAATAATAATAATAAATAAAATAATAATAATAATAATAATATCAATAATAAAAAAATGGATAAAAAAATTAGTATCTTCACACCTCTTTTTTAGAGATAAAGATCTAAAATTTAGATTTAAAATCATGATAACTAAAGCGAGAAGAAAAAATATAATAAATAGAGATTATAAGGATGATTGAGTTTTTATTATCAAATGATTGAGAATATTTAGAACATATATTACCTTATAATTACCTGGCGATTTTCTCGATATATCACCGGTGAACAATATATTTCCCGATCTAACACCGGTCAGATTATATTTCCCGATTTAACAACCTTAGCAGTAAAGCGCGTCCTCTGCACCGCGCTATACGATGATTTGGCGCCACGTGGGGTATAGCGCGCCCCCTGCACCGCGCTATACGGTGATCTGGCATACACGTGGGTATAGCGCGGCCCCTGCAGCGCGCTATACGCCACGTAGGAGTATAGCGCGGGGCAGGTACCGTGACATACCTTTACTCACATAATTTTATATAGCGCGGGGCATGTACCGCGACATACCTTTACACATAATTTTATATAGCGCGGGGCAGATACTACGTTTTATATAACTTTCCTCGCTATAAATACCATTCTCCGCCGGTTAAGTTTCTCACATCTCTCCTCTCAACTTATAAATTAATACAATAATTCCGTCAACGAGTCAATAATTCTGGCAATCTTCTCATATTTTATTTAGAAGTTCGTGCGACTTTTCGTTATAAGGTAATTTTATTATAATTTTTATTATATTTATTGTTTATTATGATTATTTGAAAAAAATATTATACTAATTATTTTCAATTAATTTTTGTGTTTGTAAAATTGGAAAGCAGGAGCATACGTCGAAATAGTTTTGTGGTGCATGTAATAATATTAAATTATATTATTTAATTTATTTACGTTGATGTGTAAAAATTTTATTGTGTTATATGTTCGTTCATATATAATTTATTAAATCAGGTTTGTTTCATTTATTTTTTTTTGCAGATATAATAGTGCCGCACTTTTAAACTTAAATAATGGCACGACTTTCAGCTATTGTTTATTATGATGGTGAAATTCGAGAAGATGAAACCGGCGTTGTTTTTGTATCAAATGAGCGTGTTAAAATATCATTCAAGAGAAACATAACTCTTGAGGAGCTGATAACGAAGATTTCGAGGAAGATTCATGTTGGAAGTAGAAGAAGAGTGTCGTCGTTACAATATAGATTTCCAACATCATTGTGCAATATAGATTTCCAACATCATTGTTGCCATTAACTTATACAACGTTCAAACTTTCGAACAATGATGATGTTGAAATGATGGTTGAAGCTCAAAGTAATTATTCAGAAGCCGCTATTGAGATGTATGCACATTTTGTTCAAGTGCGTGCTGTTCGGGGTCAATCATTAAGCTCCCACTATGGGCTGACTGAACAAGTTGATCAAGTTGACAGCCCAACGACAGTAATATGTAATGATTTTAATCTCATAATGGGGAGACATTCATCCGCAACTCCTTACGATATGTACCGAGGTAGGTCGACGAACAATCCGTATGACAACATCGCGTCCAGTTCAAGGGGAAGGCATTCATCTACAAATCCCTTTGACCTTAATATGGAGATGCCATCGACGCAACCATCTGTGCAGTTTTCATTTGACGCGATGGCTTCAAGCTCTAGGGGGAGACATTCGACTGCGAGCTTTTTCGATCTCAATGTCGATATGCCTTACAGTTCAAGGGGAAGGCGTGCAAGTAGTAGGTTCTACGACCTAAATGTGGAGAGCATGGAGGAACCATCATCTCCACCAGAAGAATCGCTTCGTGAGCCTGGTGCGGATGGTGCTGAGACTGGACTATTCATTCACCCAGAATCACTGCAATTCAACTCCGATGATGATGAAGTTCCAGGAAATGTGGCACAAACTGACCCTCCTGCACACATGTATGAAGCTGATTATGGTACAATGTACGGGCCAGAATTTGCGGATATACCTCATCTCGGTGACTATGGGTATTACTCATCAATAAATAATGGTGAGTTATCTTTAGGCATGGAGTTTTCAAGCAAAGAAGAAGTGATGATGGCTATCAAAAATTACAATATCCGTAATTCTGTTCAGTCCAGAATAGACCGCTCTACAACCGAAAAATATGTATGCTACTGTGCCCAGCGTGAAAACGGATGCAATTGGATGGTTCGCGTATCGAAGAGGAAGAGGAAAAACAACAGATGGGAACTAACAGTATACAACGGTCCTCACACATGTTGTGCTGAAGGGGTCAACCAAGATCATCCCAACTTGGACTCTGAAGTGATATGCCAAGCCATCATGCCCATGGTCAAAACAAGCTCTCATATAGTTGTTGCAGTGTTGATTTCAGCTATACAATCGCAGTATGGGTACACTGTCTCCTATAAAAAAACTTGGTTGGAAAAATAAAATGCCATTGTCAAACTTCATGGCAAATGAGATGCATCTTACAACGAACTTCCAAGTTGGTTTAGGCTGGTGCGGACGTTGAATCATGGGACAATTGTGGACTTCGAAACCTCCTATGCATACCATAATGATCGAGTTATTCGCGATCGATGCCAATTCTACCGGGTTTTTTTGAGTTACCCACAGTGCGTTAATGCTGTCAAATATTGCAAGCCTGTGGTCCAGATCGACGGGAGTTTCTTGTATGGAAAATACAAGCAAGTTTTATTATTGGCAGTTGTCCAAGATGGCAATCGCAACATTCTTCCAGTTGCTTTTGCTCTTGTCGAAGGAGAAGATACAACTTATTGGGCTTTTTTCCTCCGAAATTTACGAGCACATGTTATCACGAGGGAAAACATCTGTGTCATTTCAGATTGCAGAGCTGGGATCAAAGCAGCAATGGGTAAGTGAAACTTATAAAGTTTGTTTTCTTTCGATCGTTTTAATTTTGCAAAGACAGCAAGTTAGTAAGTTATATATTTTTTGATCAGGTTACGAACTACTTCCTCGAACGTTTGAATCAATGTTTCAAGAGTTGCGGGCGAAGAACGAGGAAGGATATGATTACATCAGCCTCATCGATAAAGAAATGTGGATGAACGCATATGATGGTGGATATCGATATGGACACATGACGACCAACTTGGCAGAGGCAATCAATTCAACCTTAAAGGGTGCACGTCACTTACCAGTAGTGGCTTTGGTAAAGACTACATATTTTCGTTTGGGGTACTTTTTGCGAAGCTCGGGGGACAAGCTCAAACCTGGATGCAAGGCGGTCATGTCTATCACCCTAGATTAGTTGTAGATCTACAGAAAAAAATTGCTACATCAAATGGAATGTCTGTAACAAGCTTCTCTAGAAGGCATGAAATGTTTCGTGTCACAGAGTTGCCGCGACTTCTTCAAGGGATTGAAGCTGTGTCGTTAAGAGTAAATCTAAATGACAGAACGTGTGACTGCGGGTTTTTTCAAGCTCTGAAGTATTCATGCTCTCATGTGATAGCAGCTTGCTCGCATACACGTCAAGACTATAACCATTTTGTGGATCCCGTATACCTACTATATGAAGTTTTTAAGGTATACGAATTTGAGTTTCCCCCCATAGGTAATGACAAAGACCCTGATGAGGTTCAAGATTAGCTTCCGATTATACCAAATTCGAGTTTATTGAGTGAGTGTGGTCGTCCAAAATCCTATCGAATTCATTGCGATATGGATATTAGAGAAAGATCTAGACAAGACAGAAGATGTGGGCATTGTAGAAACCCAGGACACACTAGAAAAACATGTCCACTTCTGTTGTCATCAAGCAACAATTGATGAGGAAATGATGTATTTTATTATCAAATAATAATTCTTGTACTTTAATTTGCATTTATTTCAAGTTAATGTCATTTGATAATCACCGATGAAGATTAAAAAAAAAACACAATCATTAAATTTTAACAAACTAATAACAATAAGTATTAAATGATAAATGATAACCAAATTACAATAACTGATATTAAATGGTTATAAACAAAACGAACTGAAATACATTAAAAAAGTCCAACAAATTTAACAAAATAAAGTAAGTATTAAATGAGAAATAATAAAAAATTACAATTTAACAAAATAAAGTAAATATAAATATAATAAAAAAAATCTATCGATACCTGCGACGCGAATGTGTTCCGCAGGGCGGTGGCTGTCGGTCTCGAGGAGGATTTCTTCATATCATCGGTGCTGAATCCTTGCTGTCATCATCATCACCATCATCGTCGTAGTCGTCGTGCGTAGGTACATTAGGTTTATGAGGAGCTGATGACGATGAAGCACCTTCGTAGAATAAGGACCCTGGAGATGTATGACTGACTATCCCACCGGCCTGCGAAAACTGGGAAAACTCATAAAACCCAAACATCGCTGAGTATGAAAACTGTACAGGAGGCGGTGTCTGTGCTACGACCATGGGTGATGAGGCTGAACCCGCCAAATATCCAGTATATGAACCTCATATCGGATCTGCAAACATAGACCCATAATAGCCTCCAGGAGGGGTCATCTGTGACGGTGGCGGTGGCAGGGTCATAAAACCAGGTGAAGGCGGCGACGGCGGCATCTAGTAATGGAAAGGCGATGGCGGCATCATATATGGTTGCGACATCATATATGGCTGTGGTGGCTGCTGGGAAGGTCTTTCTTGTACAGCTGAGGATGAACCGGATGCACCTGATCTCCGTCCACGAGTCAGGGGACGATGGTACTGTGTCGGTGAATGTCTCTGTCGATGTCGTGGAAATGTCTGCCCTCGTGCATCCTCGGGAAGTAGAAACGGTTTCCCGTTACTGTTGAACCACTCATAATAATCCTTGGCATACATCAAGAGGTCATAAAAAATGGGCTCTCTACGGGGAAGGCACCGATGTCGATCCTCCCACAACACGACCCACCCATGATGCCTTACCAGCCAATCTGTATCTGTCTTGCCGCGTCTATCTAAGCTATGCAACTCGTCCATATTGCGAGGTGCTTCCGGAATTGGTTGAAAACAACCAAACTGCCGGAGCACGCGATCAGTGGAGTGCCACTCGACGGTCTCATAATAGATCAGAGGGACCATCACCATCCAAACATCTAATGGACCCCTCAACTCAGGTGGGATCACCGCCCTCACATCATCAGTAGAATATGGCACTCATTCAAACTAAAACAAATAATATATAATTTTTATTAAAACAATAATCTAATTATATAACTATAATCTAAAAATCGATTTTTAAACATTAAAATTCATACCTGTGTGTCAGCCTTCTGATCGATTAGCACCCTAATCTTTTATAAATCATCATGTAGCTCCTGATGTTTTTTCCTATCAGTAGACCACCTATTCAAGGACAAAAAATTTGTTATACGCTGTATAAAATTATTAATATATAAAATCAGTTTTATAATTACCTCAGAAGTAGTGGAAATACGAATGGGTTCTTCACAACTGGACATAAAAAGGGCAATCGATACAATGCCCAAGACTGCAGCAGCATGAGACATCCACCGATAGTATTACGCCTGTAGTCAGTGGCTCCGCACATCTCCCTGTACAGCAAAGCCAAAACTATCGAGTCCCAACTGAATGATCCAGCGAGACGAAAGTCGCTAAGATGTCGCAACCACATGCAGTGAACTAGGTTGCGCGATTTGTCCGCCATCAGCAACCCTCCTATCAGCTGTAGTATGGATGCCTGTGCATACATCTTAACCTCATCCTCAGAGGCGTCTGCGCTCAACTCCCGAAAATTGGCATCTAACCAAATTAACGGTATCCTACCTCCGATAAAATTTTCTGGGACACGTCCTAGACTATCCCGACACAAAGTAGTCCAAGAACCGGAAGCTATCCCCGATATCACATCTCCATCCACCGGAAGCCCCAGGTGCATAGAAACATCCTCAAGTGTTATCGTGCACTCTCCGCACGGAAGATGGAATGTATGGGTCTCCGGCCTCCACCGCTCTACTAAGGCAAAAATCAGGTCTAGCTCTATCTTACAGTGACCCTGATATCTACCTATGTAACCGAATCCAGCCTCTACTAAATACGGCAAGACACGGCTGGGTATCACTAACTTAAGATTCCTAATAAAAGGATCTAATACACGATCATTCTCCTAAAAATAAATAATTAAAAAATTAATTCTTAATCTAATAATCATGCATTAAATGAATCAACTAATTATTAATAATAATTTAAATTAAATTAAAACGTTAAAATGTTACCGTATCAGCAAAGTGTCGAGATATTTAATTCTTAATCTAATAATCATGCATTAAATAAATAACTAAATATTACTAATAATTTAAATTAAATTAGAACGTTAAAATGTTACCATATCAGCAAAATGTAGAGATATATGATTTCCATCCGAGCGGAGTAGACTGTCTTCCATTATATATCTGCAAAAGAATTATATTAGTAAAATATTAAATAAAGTAAAAACATAATTGTGAAAATATTATAAAATATACCTTAAAAAAGAGAGTATTTGAGAGAAATTTAGAGAATTTGATAGAATTTGGTGTAATAAAAGTGATTGAGGATGGGGGTATTTATAGGGAGGATGAGGACGTGAAGGTTGGGTAATTAGGGGTATAGCGCGCGCCCTGTACCGTGCTATACCCCACGTGTCGGATATCCATGTATAGCGTGCTACAGGGGCCGCGCTATACCCACGTGTATGCCAGATCACCGTATAATGCGGTGCAGGGGGTACTCTATACCCTACGTGGCGTCAAATCATCGTATAGCGCAGTGCAGGGGGCGCGTTTTACTGCTAAGGGTGTTAGATCGGGAAATATAATCTGACCGGTGTTAGATCAAGAAATATACTGTTCACCGATGATATATCGGGAAAATCGCCTAATTACCCTATATTAAAACAAATATATATATATATATATATATATAATCACTATATTTGCTATGCCATTAGTGCACTTATAATGAGCCGAGTTACTGGAATTAGGCTTACTCTATTAGGCCCAAACCCGCAAAGCCAGTTCCAGTGAGCCACCACGCTCTAGTATCCCAGCTAAAACCCTGGAGGTTTTAGAGTTCTAGTCAATCTATAGGAAAAGCTAGGCGCAACACCTGTTAATCTTCAGCAATTGGATTGTTGTAGGCGAAGATGGAATTCGTGAGCCCCGAAGGTCTCTGCTTGGACGGTCGTCGTCCCATGGAAGTAATCTTCTTTTTCTCTCTTCATTTTCTTTCTATAAGAATAAAAGAGATCCCTAACGTTGTGGCAACTACAAAGGTATTAAACTACTCAGCCATACCATGAAGCTATGGGAAAGGGTAATAGAGGCTAGGTTGAGACAGGTTACTAGGGTTTCAGAAAACCAATTTGGCTTTATGCCAGGCAGGTATACTACGGAGGCGATTCATCTACTTCGACGACTTATGGAGAAATATAGGGAAAAAATAGTGATCTTCACATGGCGTTCATTGACCTTGAGAAGGCATATGATAGCGTTCCCCGCGATACGATCTGGAAGACCTTGGAAACGAGACGGATCCCAACTGCTTATATCCGGGTGATTCGTGATATATACTGTAGATCTACTACTACCGTCAGGACTACAGTTGACGAAACCAAGGCATTCCCGGTGGAAATCGGACTCCACCAGGGGTCGGCTCTTAGCCCTTACATCTTCGCCTTGATTATGGACGACATCTATTGTGCGACACCAGACGGTGTTCCATGGTGTATGCTTTTCGCTGACGACATTGTCCTAATTGCTGAAACAAAAACTGAGTTGAATAGTAGACTTGCTACCTGGAAGACTGCTTTGGAAGAAAAAGGTCTAAGGATCAATATTGAAAAGACAAATTATGTATGTTCAAACTTCAGTGGCAACCAAAACGTTGAAGATGTAGAAGTATGTATAGAAGGACACATTATTCCCTCAAATGATTGTTTCAAGTACTTAGGTTCTATGATACATAAAGATGGGGGGTGTAGATGAAGACGTTACACACCGTATAAAGGCGGGATGGCTAAAGTGGAGGGCTGCTACTGGAGTTTTGTGTGACAAGAAGGTGCCTCTAAAACTAAAGGGAAAATTTTATAGAATGGCAATAAGACCAGCGCTGCTGTATGGATCAGAATGTTGGGCAATCAAGAAGGATCACATAAGGAGGATGGAGGCCGCAGAAATGAGAATGCTTCGATGGACATGTGGTAGGACTCTGTGGGACATGACACCTAACTCTGCTATTAGGATGTACTTGGGGGGTGGTGCTTGTATCCGAAAAATTGAGGGAGGGAAGACTACGGTGGTTTGGGCATGTCCTTAGGCGACAACCGACGGATGCGGTCAGGAGGGTAGAGTCGATTACAGTCGACGGTGTCAGAAGGAGAGGATGACCAAGACGTAAGTGGGAAGACTGCTTGAGACCTGATTTGAAGGAATTAGCCCTTACCGAGGACATGACCTCTGATAGGAAAGTATGGAGACTTAAGACCAGGGTAGTTGAGTAGTGCGGTTCACAACCATAGGGTGTAACATCTCTGTCTTCTTTTTAATGTCTTTGTAGTACTTTCCATGACTCCTACTTTATACATGTTTTTGTCATTGAAATGTAAGAAGGCTTAGAACTAGGGTATCGGAGTAGTGTTGCCTTAGTTTAAGAATTAACTCATTTGAAGTTATTCCTCCTCGTAGCTTGCTATTATTGACTTCTGTGTATCATTTCTATTCATGTTTCCTCTTTTTAAATTTAGCTGGGTCTTACATTTTCAGTCTATATGCAGAGATTTCTATGTAGGGAATTATTTGCAGAGAATTATTTACAGGGATTACTCCCCATTACAGACGCACATATCAAGACTGCATATGAAGTCTGTTCATCTATGTATTTATTTATTTATTTATACACGCATTTTGCATCTTATCTTTATTTTTAATTTTCTGACTGCCGGAGGTCTTCCACGGAAGCTGCTCTCAACCTGGCGTTGGGATCAACCTACTACCCTACCTCCCCCTTACCCCATTGCATATGGGAATCAAGGTTTTGTTGTTGTTGTTGTTGTTGTCTCAGATGAGGCAACTTCGTGCAGAGATCGGTACCGTCTCTAAAGCTAATGGGTAGGCGTCGCCTTTATAACTTGTTTCACCTACCACTTTTTCTCTAATATCTGAAATTGCTCCCTTTTATTTCTTTTGATTTTGAATATTCAATTCTGCTGTTTTTGAGATGGGCAACACCAAAGTCATTGCAGCAGTGTACGGACATAGAGAGGTAACCTTTTTTCTTTCATGGTGTCTTCACATTGTTTATGTTTACTTTGTCACTGACCAAACATGCATCGTGATTTCTTTTGTTTTCTGAATTTTGATAGCTATTTACTTGGATTTCGTTTTGTTATAGTTGATAAATCATAAATGTAGTCTATGCTTTCCAGGTGCAAAATAGGAGCCAACAACATAATGACCAAGCACTGGTAGCGTTCTTCGAGTTATATGTCTAATATTCATAGTTATGACTTCATAGAATCTTTGGGTTTATATATGTGATGAACATCAGGTGCGCTGTGAATGTAGTATGACTAATTTCAGTACCGGAGATCGCTTGAGAAAACCAGAGGGTGACAGGTGATCTATTTTCCAATTTAATTTATTCATAGAATGATGTTAAAGTTGTGTTGTTCTTTTGTGGTACTGGTAATTGATTAGGATACTGTTGGAGGATTCTCTGTTTGACATAATCACCAAGAATTTGCAATCCAAATGAAGAAATAGAGAATCCGATTTGTTTGTGGAACATTGGACCAAGACAACTAATTATGTTGGTTTTAGTATTTTTAAAGGCTTTCTCGTAGTTATTAGTTTATTTTAATCCCTTTTTATATGATCAACGGCGGTATCCTTCAAACCAAGACATTAAAAATTCAGAGTATATGGCGCTATATGGTTGACAAATGTTAGATTTATGGAGAAAAAATTATAATGCTCATTGACTTTAATCTTTTCTTTCCAAACTCAGGAGGTCAACCGAGATATCTCTCGTCATCCGCCAAACCATGGATGCATGCATTTTGACTCATCTAATGCCTCGTTCTCAGGTTTGAATCAAATCCCCATTATACCCCAACTGCCATTGCGTTTTTCAGTTCTTCTGAATCTTTTTTAATTAATATCTTTTCCCAGATAGATATATTTGTTCAAGTTCTTCAAGCTGATGGAGGTAAAATTGAAACTTCTCCAAACTTCTAGTTGATTTGTTTTTACATTTCATTTCATGCAGCTGCAACGTTATGCTCCACTCCAATCACAAACATCTTTTTTAATGGTGTTTCACGAATCCAGTATTGATTTTTCTCTTTATATTTCCATTTGAACTGTTAAATTAAATGTCTGTGGTATATGTAGATTTGAACTACATTGAAGACAGAGGTGGAGGCGCCGATGTCACTGTAGGGATCTTGCCTAAGTTGGATAAAGTGACTCTTCTTCAGGTCTGCAATGACTATAATTTCTCATTCACATTTTTAGGCTTTTATTTCTAAAGATATCTCGGACTTCCCCTTTTTCTCCTTTTCCTGTGGCAATATATATGTTGATGTTTGTGAGAATGCTGCCATGGAGGCTGAGAGTGATGAAAGATATGGACTGAGATAACAAATGAAGGAGGAAGCTTAAAGATAGAGAGATGACAGAATGAAGTCTTTATTGAACATTGAAGAAATACCCTGCATACAACCTAATACAAGTATGACTTATATAGCTCAAGTAACCAACATAACAAACTAATAACCAGCTAATAACAACCCATAACAAACTAATAACAAACTAATAATACTCTAACATTCACCCCGCTCTTCTTTCCTTCTGAACCATCTTGAGAAACTTAATGCTCAACTATTTGAGATTGTGATGATTCCATGATGTTGAATTGGTTTCGAGAACCGTCGAAGGTTGTTCTTTTCTTCTTCAATTCAAAGAAACAACTATGGGTTTGGTAGGGGATGAGGTTCTACGTTGAGGAGTTAAGTTTGGCAGGGGATGAGGTTCTACGTGTAACTGAATCGTAATGAAGCGGAAGAGAGATGGCCACAAGATCATCGGCGAATGATACCATATTAGGAAGTGAGTATAACAGAAAGTATACACAGGAAAGAATGACTTGTTATTCATCTCAGCTGGTGCATTACATTTATAAGAGAAGATTAAGCTCTCATTAGCTGCCAATAACCGTCTAACAAACTAACACTCTTAGCTAATCAACCTAACAGACTAACTGCCTCCTCATGCATGTGCTGCATTGATAACAGTCTAACATTCCCTCTACTTTCTCTTCCTCCTTCAACAAGGTAAGACACATCCTTCCGTTCGACTTGAATCGGAAGTGCTGATGCTTCCTTCCGTTCGACTTGAATCGGAAGTGCCGATGCTTCCTTCCGTTCGACTTGAATCGGAAGTGCCGATGCTTCCCTCCGTTCAACTTGAATCGGAAGTGTCGATGCTTCCCTCCGTTCGATTTGAATCGGAAGTGCAGATGCTTCCCTCCGTTCGACTTGAATCGGAACAAACTTTTGATGTGAATGAACATTCAACAAAAAATTCTAAAAGAAAAACCTATTCTATAACAAAAATGTGAAACAAACCAAACACCAACAACATCATTGAAACATTTGATCTGCATCACCACAGAGTAAGTTGAACACAGCTCCCTTGAGGCCGAAATGCTCTGCTCTACCAATTCTATGCAAGTAAACCTCACAACCAGGCTCCATATGGTTGTCATGTTTCACAAGAAGATCATAGTTGTGAGGATACACAACTGATGAATAAAGGATACGATCAATCTTGATCAAACCAGTTCTCTTGTCAAGTTCATATTTCACCTTGCTCCCTTTTCCAATTTCAACCACGCAGTTAAAAATCGTAGAAGTTCCAGGTCCAATCTCAAGATCATGCCATGGGTGCGCAGCGACGGACCTCCTGGTCATTGAAGAAAGGGTTATTTCATTCAAAGGAGGATGTGAAGAATTTTGAGAGTCGAAGGACTTGGCTGGAGGCTCAATTGGGGGAGACATCACTACAGCGGTTTCCAGTTCTGAAGAAAGAGAAACTTTTCGAGGATCTTGAAGGAATGCGCAGATCTCAAAAACAGAGGAAGCAAAAAATACAAAAGGATAATAGCAAAGAAAAATGTGCCCATCGAACAGGCGCCTCGACGATCTTTTTGGTTTCTTGAGGCGTTGGTGCCTCGGCAGAGATGACAGTCCACAGAACCACGACGGTGAGTGAAATTCTTGTGCCATATCGCACAACATTTTCTGCAGCTCCTCCAGGCTACAAACTTTCTCCTCTTCCCTTGTTTGAGCCATAAGGGAGATCATTTCAGCCATAAAATCAGACAAGCCCTGATCGTCTTCATCATCGGGATCAAATAATCCAGCATCGTAATGAGTTCTCTTCCTCTGATCTGATAAAACGGAATAAGCTTCTTGAATCTGCTGGAATTTACGCTTGGCTTCACTCAATAGAGAAGGAGTGCTCGTCCACTTATCCAGATGCCATTGCATTGCAAGCTTTTGATAAGCACGCTTGATGTCTTGAATGGAAGCATCGATCTCGACTCCCCAAACATTATAGTACGATGGTAAGCCACTTTCAGCCTCCATCACCACAATCCAAATAATATTTGAGAATGAGCCCCAAAAGCTCAATGAATGTTGTGTTGTAGTGGTGTTAAAGCCCGAGCATGGTAACTGAGTCAGCAGTTTGCTGACTAGACCCATTGTGCACCATGAATGAAGAACTAGAGAGACAGAAAGTTTAGAAGCGTGAAAGCAAAATTCCCAGAACTTTGGCGAAAGATACCATGTGAGAATGCTGCCATGGAGGCTGAGAGTGATGAAAGATATGGACTGAGATAACAAATGAAGGAGGAAGCTTAAAGATAGAGAGATGACAGAATGAAGTCTTTATTGAACATTGAAGAAATACCCTGCATACAACCTAATGCAAGTATGACTTATATAGCTCAAGTAACCAACATAACAAACTAATAACCAGCTAATAACAACCCATAACAAACTAATAACAAACTAATAATACTCTAACAATGTTGCAGTCTGTTTGTTTTTTGTTACATACGGCCGAGCAATTTAACAACCCACAGTACATTTTCTTTTAATATAAAGACTCACTTTGCCTAAGCTTTCCCCTGTACTGTAACTTACTTTACCCTCTGATTTACATAAGACTATATAGACTGGTCAAAATGGTTTGTATTAAACTAGTTAAGAGGGAAATGACTACCATTACTTTGATACAAATGGATGCTAAATTACCTGTGGATATCTTCGAAAATGTGATGGGACTTGCGATTGAAGGCTGCAAGGCCGTAGCAAACTACATTAGAGAAGTGAGGACCGTTGTTAGCTTTCTTTTATATGCCAAGTCCTCCATTTCCTTTGAAAGTACCTGAAATTTTCTTGTCCATGATTTGCATGATAATCATGTCTAGCAACATCGGTTTAAGCATTAATTCCTTTGCTTCGTAGGTATTACTGGAGAATACCAAACAACTGGAGTATCGCCGGGGCCTATAAATTTATATTAGTAGTGTAAGAAAAATATGTATTTGATTGTTTTTAACTTTATATAGTTACAAGACTTGACAAAGTGCTATATAGACCGAGCTTCATTTATCTTTTTATACATCATTTTTCTAAAAAAATGTTTGCTTTTATTATTACTTGTGCCCTGTTGGTTGGTTATATAATTTATTTTTAAAATGTTATTTGAGTTAAGATGTCTTCTTATAACATAATCGGTTGTTAATTATCTTTTCAATGTATATTAATACATCTCAGACAATGTAATAAAAAAAATTATACAAGTTGAACATATTTTTTAACCATTATAAGTTCATAATATTATATAAATGATCTCTATCTCTATATCCAATTATAGTTTAAAATTTTTCTAGCCCATAAATGATTCATCTCTCTTGTATTCGAAATATATATTAAATATATTTATTTTTTCAGAAAACTTTTTTTTTTATATTTTTTCCCTTATTGTTTAAAATTTTATTTATTATTGTTTTGAGATAGAAATATTCAATTGCACAATAATAAATATTTGACAATTTTCTCTATCAACTATCATCTACATTATTTAAGACTACATCTTTGGAAAGTAAGACATTTTTTTAATATTTGTAATTCATTGGAAATTTATCTAAGATATAATCTTATCTTAGAAAGAATATCAGCTTATTTTAAATTCAATTGAAACGATATAAGTTTCCGGTCCTTTATGAGCCTGAGTTGTGTAAACCTTAATTTTAAAGAAATTATTTAGTTTGAATCTCAACGCAGGGAAGCGTGGTGGGGCATCAGCAACAGCAGCCTCCATGATTCAAATGATAGAGATGTATGCGATTCAAATTTTAATCATATCTCTATTATTGCTGTTTCACCTTTCATCCATCATCTTCTCTTCCACTTGTTTTTTGGAAAATATTTCAATTTTGCACTTAACCTCCCTCCCTCGTTTCCAGATTATCTCACCGATAACAACAATGAAGGCCACCACCATCTCAGATAAGAAGCCATTAAAACAACAACAAAAAATCGAAGGGTGTTTTAGCTTCTGATTGGCATCAGAATTTCAGGGTTTCTACTTGCTACTTTACATGTCCTACCACTGGCTGTGGATCTTTACTACAACCATCCTACATCCAATGTATTCTTACTCAAAACCCATTGCTTGTCTGCAGATCAATATGTTCACTGCTCAATGTTGATGCTACGACCGAGAGTTCTAGCCGCCCCGTCCACTCCTCACCTGGTTTCAATGTAATCGGCTTCTCGATTGCTGCTCCATCCACGCATAGCATCTGTTTGTACTCGTCATCTCCGAAATCTGCCATTGATTTCGATTTCTTCTCCCACGGATTCCATACCACTGTTAACAACAGAATCGCAGTCATTTTGTTATTTGTTTAGAAAACGAGCTGAGCATACACTACAAAAACATCCTTAAGTACTTGAAGCTTACCAACATCGGGCAGTCCCTCCTTCCTGATAACATATGTTCGTTTCCTTTCGTGGTCAAGTACAGCAACTACGTTTGGAGTACTCAGATAAACTCGATCCACCTGTCAAACAACGTTTAAGCATTATTCTTTAAAACTCGTGAAAGAACTCATGTTGCAGCACTCTCGCCAGACAAATGACTTTCAAGTATAATACACTGTATCTCGATGCCAATGACCGGAGTTGGTCGCCCCTGATATCACAAACATACATAACTGGACACTTCAAAGTAATAGTATAACTCGCGTACCTCGGATTCGAATGTTATAGCATCTCCTTGCTCGGTAAAACGTTCTTTATGGCAAAGGTTGTCTAGGTAGTCGAGTGTCTCCAGCCCTTCTATCCTCACTTCACTGTGAACACAGTTCATGTTCATGTAACATCCAGAAAGAATTTATAACTTCTACTTGATCCAAAGGGAAATTGATAGTTAATATGATCTCAAGATAGATTCCAGCAAAAACACTACATATACCTGATGTCGGAAACTGACAAATACGTATGATACGCAAAAGAGAAACTAAATGGCTTCCCGTTGACATTCCTAATTCGTGATATTAATTTCAGACTTCCATCTGCTGCAAGTGATACTCTCAGGCGACACTCAAAACTGAAAGGGACAAAGAAAAAAGTCTGTCAGCAACATATAAGCAACTCGTTTACTTATACAGATTCAGTTGCCGGATAACTTGCAATCTCAATATATCAGTTAATGTCATAAATCGAGAACGGTGTAAACATCTGAGCTCTTACCTATGGGGCCAACATTTGAGATCTTCTTCAGATGGTTTAAGCAAAAGGTCAACGAAGGATTTTCCATGGGAATCATTCGGACTAAGAGGTGGAGGATTTTCATCGATTGTCCAAACCTTGTTCCTAGCAAATCCATGTTGCTCGAGCGATCCGCAGTTACCGAACTTAACAAGCATCCGATAAGCAACCATGAATAAAATTCCATATAACTAAATTTACCAAGTGACAGAGAATGAAGACTACCTGTGGGAAACAAATAGGGATCCCTCCTCGAACAGCTTTTGGGGGCTTTAAAATAGCCTAAAATTCATTAAAAAGAACAAGAATCCATAACTCGAATCGGCATCTCGGATAACTTTTATAGAAATTAAACATCCTCTAACCTTTCCCCTACCTTACTACTTGTAAACAGAAGTTCCTCCCCTCGTTCATTCCTCCATGAAGTTACCTGACCTCCATGTAGGCTAACCTGTAACATTAAAACACAAAATTAACACAAAAATCAAGCTGAAATTAACACAAAAAAGGGGGAAAGAACAAATCATAAATCCGACCCTTGCCGAAGCCCCTCGAGGGTTCCGAAGAACAATCGTATCGATCCCATTCCAATCCTTTGTGATCTCAGTTGCAGCCCTATAATCCCATACTGCAGCAGAATGCCCCATTTTCGTAATCAAAACCCCAAATTCCCTCACAAAGGTTCCCCTTTTTTTACTCTAGGATTCTAGAATTTAAACCCCCAAAAAACAATTCTCTAGAATTCTTATCAACACCGAAATGCCGACAGAATTTAAAAGCACAGAGGTCAGACTGAGAAGTTCATTAAGGGCACATTATCTTCTGACAAACCTCTGATCTCGTGAAATTAAAGCAGAAAAACTCAACAACCAACCTCAAAAATTCCTAGTCTTTGCTGACAATTACGGCTCAGATCTAAAGACCCTTTATTTTGTGTGCCCAAAACCAAATTACTGCTGCTAAAAAGACTGACATTGGAACCCTAAGGATTTAAAAATATGAACAGGAAAAGGTTGAACATCTGGCAACTTTAAACACCTACACCTAACACCCCCCAAGGCACAGATTCATAAACAAATCATGATAAAAATTTGTCATTTACACATCACATCACAACAAGACAATATAAGTAAGTTCAAATAAACAATTTAAAAATCTCACAGCACTAGAAATATTTTTCTTTCATTTTTTTTTCACACGAGAAAGAGAAATGGAACACACGCCAATTCCCTATTCAAAGATTGAATTAGTAAGAATATAAATTTCAGAAAGTAGGAAGTAAAGCAATGCTTTTTGCATGGAAAGAATGGAGATGTTTAAATAACCCCTTTGCCGTAAGAAGCAACCCCATTTCCTGGTTGATTTAAAACTAAAAAATTAAGGAACAAGGAGCCAAGAACTGAGCCATTAATTAAGATTCAAGAAGGTAATGGGCGTGTTGCCTGTTGCAATGATCTAGGACAAGGAGATACGAGAAGTACATGTTAGGGCTCAGCAACGAAACTCGGAAAATCGAAAAATCGATACGAATAGAGTAAAACGGTTCGGTTTGATTCGGGTTTTTCATATGAAACTCATTTGTTTCATATTAAACCGAATAGATAATTTTAAGTGATTTTTTTGAAAAACTGAAAATTCAAACCGAAAAATCCGAACCGTTTTAAAAAAATCGAACCAAACTGAAAAAATCGATTTCGATTTTTTTAATATTTTAACCCTTCGATTTCAATTTAAATTTTGAAAAACGTTTATTTCAATTCAATTCAATTTTTAATAAAAAATTAAACCGAATACACCCATAGTACATATCATTTGTACAGAACGGTCAATACCCAAGATTTGAAAATGATAAAATTTCAGATTCTGACAGCTTTTCTCTCTCTATCTATCATTTTTAATGTTTATTTTATAAAAGTCTCAGCCATGGAAGGAAGAAAAAGAGCGCCATCCATATAACTTTTAAGCTTTTTTACAAGAAACAAACAAAAGCTTCTCTTTTTAGTCAAAACCTTGACATCAACTTCATTTTTTTTATCAACAATACTATAAAAATTAGCGTATACATAAATTTTGATGATAAGGAGATACATGGAAGCTTGAAACATTTGAGAAATATGTAGAATGAAGCCAATAATATATTTTTTTAAATTGAAGTCAAAGAAATTTCAGCAAGACATTTCCATGTGCTGATGACAATTATATAGGAATCCAATTCAATATTATTTGATTGCTAGCTCCTCTCCAATAAATTCTACAACTACAGGAGTGGAGTAGACTATTCTTATAATTGAATTACACTCCAAATTCCTTGTTTGTAATACATATTTTGCTTATTTTACACAGCTTCCTTTTGATTTTGTTTATGGTTATTTACTTTTACTTTAAACCAAAAAAACAATTAATTAAAAGTATAATATCGATTTTTTGGAAAAAAAATTGAAGTATTATTCAAATAAAAAATAAATTGGAAATTAGTTTTGGATTTTCTAAATAATTTTTGGTTCACCCAAGGAGGGAAGGGAACATGTGGAGGACAAAAAAAAAGCTGGCACTGTTGGAAGGAGATTAGGGTTTGAAATTTTAAATCATGTGGGCAGCCTTGGTTTTCAGCATGGATAATGGATGGATGGGTTCATGCATTGTAATTGCATGTCTCATGTCATGTGGTACTTTTATTATTATATTACTCTCTCATTTTTAAGCACATCAACTATGACGCTGATTATTTCGTCAATTGAACAATGAAAATTAGTGTTTATATATATATTGAGTTTTTTTTTGCATTAATTCGAATTTTTTGTTTGAATTTCAAGTTTCAACCGAGTTATAGCTGTTCAAAACTCCCAATGTAGACCTAACAATGAATTGGAACTGGCTGATAACCAATATCTGATTAACAGTGCTGTTTATGCAGCTTGGAGTGGTGTTGAACAACATCTGTCGAGATGCAATTCATTTCGACAGGGCTATAAACAGGTTTGTCCTTGTCTTTTTTTCCCCACAACTATTTTCGCCTCTTTCTGGACAGATATTTACAAGACGTACGGCATGGAATCTGCAGTTAAATTGTGGCATGATCTGGATTTGTTTGCCAGTAGGTGAACTTAATGGATTCGATACGGAAATGCAGACTTAAGAGGTGATTTGCTAGCATGCAGGCTTTTGACATTATATCCAGTAAGTAATAAGTAAAGTGTGAGCATGAAATGAAATCAGACATGGCACATGTCAAGCATTAGAGTGATGGTATGTGTATTATACATCAAAAGTGATGGTTTCATATTAGCTATAAGTGTTGACTGTTAACATTTTTCAATCAATCAAGAGTCATTTTGTCCTAAAATAAAACATTAAGAGCCAAAATATTTATAAAAAAAAAATTTAAAGCGACTATTTAAACAAACTTTCAGATTTTTTTAATATTATGCTAACAAAAAATTAAACCGAACTTTAGTGACCATTGATGTAGTTTACCCTTTTTAAGGTGATATACCGTTAAATTATCCCTTTGTTCTATTGCCCTGTTCAGACCAGACCAAAAGAATTTAGGCCGCGAACAATTAGCTGTTGGCATAGATTAGTCATTTAGGCAACAAGACGGAAAATAATTTACTACATTCATTCAAGCATGAAATGAGGCTGCAAATTGATTATAGAAAAAAAAATCGAACAATCGTTGGATATTATGTATACCATGTTTCCATTATCCTATACACTATCTTTTTCAGGACTTCTCTCAGCACTCTGATTTTCAGATTAAAATATATATCAGTTAATGCCCTTAGAAAGCTAACTTACAAATGCAAAGAACTGTTAATAAACTATTTTATCCTAATGCTAACTTACAAATCCAAAGTTACCTCATTTCCTCCAATTTAATGTAAAAAACAACTCAGCAAGAACTCTTCTCCTTATTCATCCGGCAGCCATGGCATCGGCTCTAGGACTCGGGTCCAAGAGTTGACGTAGCTTGGCACTTGAGTCTGACTTTTCCTCGCACATTTCACCCTCTTTGTCTTGTTTTTTGCTCAAAATATTTTCCTGTGCATGTCTGCCTTCATCCTTTTTCAGTCCCTCCTGAATTACAATACACTTCACAGGTCAATTAAAAGAAGTATGGAGTTGAAGGGGGCAATCTCGCATGTCGCAGGTTAAGCTACCAAAAAAGAAAAATGCTGAAGTCTGAATGTGCCCGTTTACCACTAATATAGCATTTTCTAGCCTTAGTTTCTCTGACATTTTGGTTAATTGATTTATTTCAGATCTGAGTGTTGCATTCTCTGACGTCAAGGATTCAACTTTACGAGCAAGCTCTTCGGTCTCAGCCTACATAAGAATATATTGCATTGCATTAGCTTCATCATGATTCATGTGTACACTTCATTATCTGGTGAAATGGCTCAAAGAAAGAATCATAAGCTTTTAAGAGTGGGAGAAAAAGATGTATTTCTTGTACCTGCTTCCTCAACCTTGACCTTCTAGCAGATTCTCTATTATATTGTTTCCTCCTCTCCTGTTTCAGCTCTCGTTCATTCTGGTTAATTTTGATTCAAAATTTAGCAACGAATTATGACAGCAGAATCCCCCCTTCTCATACTAAAATGAAGACAGGATATAAAGAATAATAGATATACGAGAATTCGATTCAGAAATACCTGCAACCAGACGTCAGAAGGCATTACTCCGCAATGTTCTCCCATTGGATTTATGGTTGGGGGGTTCCTAAACTCCAAACTTGTGCATGTGGTCATGCCAGGAGAAAGTACAGTTCCAATTGTTTTAGGAGAAAAGGTTGCAATCACCTCCCGTGCAGCTACTGGATTAGACTTCGCCTCAATTTTCCCATCTCCGCCTGCTAACACAGAGACCATACATCAATAAAACTAAAACTCCATACCCATCCCAAGATTCATTATATTTATCATTCTTTTCATTTTCTAACACATATTCCTTCCAAATTTCACAAAAAGCTTTCGCATATCAAGGTCATGAGCCTAAGCACTACATCTAGAAGTTTGACAGGTGCGCCTGCAGATATCTAATGAGATTTCCTCATAGTAGGGGAGAATTGGTAGGTGTTCCTGAATAGTTTTAAAAATGTAGATGCCACACCATTTCCGCACAAGAGGAGGATACTATGAATTAGCCTAACAAAAATGTTGACCTTCCAGGTCAACTCTATTAATCATCAACAATATAATAGCTGAAGAACAGAATCATACCAGTGGTTGGTGCCCTCTCCCTGCTTCTTTTTCGCCTACTTTGATCCGTCTGACAGGTGTAAAGTGACAAAGATATTACATTAGAAAGAGGGAATGATTGCCTTAATCATTGTCCAAATAACTTAAAAAGAAAATCGAAAAAGAAGATGTTAGTAGCTTAAACAATTGGGAAGGAGATCTCACCCCAGTTGTATTCCCATCAGTACCATCAGTGGAACCTCGAGTCTCTACACTGTCAACATGATTACAGAGTCAAACAACAAGGGATCAATTAGAAAACTGACTTGGTTGTCCAATCTCCAACAGATAGGTTGCTAAGATATAGCTTCGATCTAGGCTCAACTCTTCCCTCGGCATTCTCAGCATTATCGTTGCCTATTGATATAGCAAGGCCATCAAATCCTTTGAGCTTCTTCATTAAACCTTGTTCAGTATTTCCAGCGGACTTTGTAGGTGTATCCACAGGCGCTGCAGCCTGCATTAAAATGTTTGGGTTTATACTTATATTCAACACCTGCTTAAAGCATAAGGTATAGACTGACAACTTCCCAGCTAACTCGTTGAAACAGTTATGTGCAAGTAAATCAACAATAAATTTGGATAAAACAGGAACGGTTTCAAAAGAATCATTCAACAAAAGTCATTTACTGCAGGTGATGATGGAACAACATGACCATGTGATGATGCCTGGAGTTCAGGAGCAAACAGATAAAAAATAATTAATATATAATATGATACAATAAAAGCAGCGTACCGAAGTGTTATTTAGCGAAAGAATGCAACTTTCTTGAGTCAGTGTTTCTAATTGTACTGGTAAAGAATCAAGTGAGTACTATCTAGTTGGTAACCATTAAAAAAGACTACTGTCTAAACTCGAAACATGGGGCAGGAAGAAGAAAGAGTATTATAAAACAGCATGTGTACTAACGATACTCGAACATCATAAACTACACATAACCAGTACTCATCTCTATATCTACAAAGCAGAGGGTATTATATTTAAGAGAAAGCGACAAGTAAACTTACCAGAGGAACTGCAGGATGTGCATAAACTCCCCCATGAGGGTAGATTGTTGCATAAGGCGCACCATAGGGTAGCATCATAGGGTGGAACAGTTAATAAATTAGTACATTCAATTAATTACAGAGTAGTTCAGTAAAAAACTTGAACTTGAACTTCCCAAGAGCCGAGTGCAAGACCTGTGGTGGACCCCACATATAAGGGGGAGGAGCATGGCCTGATCCCACAGCTGAATTGTAATATGGTGGCATACCGTAATATGCCTAAATACGTAATATAGAACCATAAAGTCCCCATTAGCAATTTTATTAAAAAAAAAACAGATTGCGAATTGCAATGCCTTGACAGGTCAGCAAGAAAGAGGGAAATAAGAGTATACATAAAGTTGATTACCTGCATAGCAGCCCAATCGGGATAGACATGAAAATTGTTCTGATCCTGTGAATAGAAAAAGGATTGGCCAATACTTAGATATCAGCTTCAAAAATTATATTACCTTTAAAAATTGTTCCCTAAATAAATTGGTTCAAGTGAACAAGTATAGTAATTGATCTTTTCTAGCACAAAAAACTACAGCTTAATTCTACTTTCAACAGTTAAACATGAATAATGTTGAAGCTTACCGTTGGCATCGGTGAAGAAGATTTGTCAGACTTACGGGACTTCCCTTCATCCTTGTTTTCCATGGGCAAGGCACCAAAGTTGAACCCTAAGTTCTAGAAGGTTCACCTCTCTCTGTCAGAATACCTTCAATTGGGGGGGGGGAATAATGCATTATCTTCACTCTTAAACGGAGCAAAGGGTTGGTGTTCTTTGCTTCAATTTTCCCTTTTTTTCAAATCCGAAGAGGCGAGGCGGAGGAGAAGGAAAAGACAGGGGGCGCCAACGGAAGGTGATATCCACGTCAACAAAAACGTGTCGTTGAAACAAACAAGTGTACAAATCTACCGTATAAGAGGGGTACACGGTGGCTGGTCGAGCTGGCTCATCTGTGTTGGGACTGGTCATTTACGTATTCCAACGTCACTTTTGTCTGACACGTGTTCGTTATTTAGTGGGTATACGCATCTGGGGTCCAAAATCCAACCTGTTCCACCCGTCATGTGGGCTTACGTGGCCATGTTTCATTAAAATATAAGGAATTTGGATATCTATTTTTCTGAGATTTAACCACAATGACTTGGTCCTTTGAAATCCACCATTGCCCGCTTGTTTGCCCATGCAATTCCCACGTAAGAACTGTTTGTTTGACCCTGCTCTTCTTCTTCTTCTTTTGGATTGGACTTGGATGTATAATCTGAATCTAGAATTCGTGATCAAAATTATAGATCAACTTAACTGACTTTACCATTTTCAGAAACCATTTTGTGATTTTAATTTTATAACTAATTGGACATAAACTTTAATATTAAAGGTGTTGATTTTTATATTTAATTATTTAATTAAAATTATGACAATATAATTGATTCGATAATTTATTTAATTATTACGCTATTTATGATTTTATATTAAAAAAATTAGTTTCATAATTACTAATATATTTGAATCATTGTAAGTAAAATTAATTATTGTAAAACATAAATTGAAAACAATCCACGCATAATTTACATAAAATGTGACTCAAACTTAAATACTTAATATTAAGGTTTATATACTTAAATACCTAAATGCCCGTAATACCTCGAAAAATGTCTCCAATCGATCCACATCTTGTGAAGAGCGAGACAACGCCATCTGTTTTTAGAACGATCCACCCTGGTTCAGGTGGTTGCCACTGTACTTGTGTCGGAGCTGATATACTACCAGCTCTCCGATCAGGCGCACAACCGACATAAAATATGCTCCATGTGATACCGAGTTGCAGTACTGATTCAGGTATAAGAATGTGGCCTTGAAAAATAAAGAGGTTTCACGCCTTCCAATATGCCAAACTAGCGACGCAAACAAGATATTCAAAGGTCCATGAAACATCTCACAATCAAACTTTGATCTTAGTTTTCAAAACAACCAGTCACCAAGCGAGAGGGAATAAAAAGAGGCAGACGAATACTTTACTAGGAGTTTGTTCCATATATATTGGGATGGAGTGCAATCCCGTAAGATATGAAGCATGGTATCATTCGCGTCTCGGCATAAACTACAAGATGAATCATGTCCGAGTCCTCTCGCACAGCTGTTATAGTTTGAGAGAGCTTTAAACCTTGTCATTTCAAGCAAGAACTCGCTCATAATATTAAATAAAAGAAGGTAATTGACATGTATCCCCATAAGTTTGTCGTAAAATATGTTTACTCTTTTGTTTTGAAAAATACCCACTTATATTAAATTCATATAAGAAAATATTTTAAATTTAATAAATTGATTCTAGGTTCAAACAATGTAAATCGTTTCATATGTAAATGTAGGAATTATCTCTGTTTTATTTATCACATTTTCATTATAAGAAAATACGGTATACTTGCTAGTGGGTGCAGTGCACTTGCAATAGGTCATGGCCAGCGGACCACAAAACATGCAGAGGGAGCACGCCTGTCACTAATCCGAATCAATTGATTATTGGTTCACACCATTTTATTTTGTTGAGTCATTGGTTCGCACCTTTTTATTTGTTGAGTCATTTAATTTTTTTTAAAATTTAAACCATTAAAAAAAAGAAAATAACCTCAGTGACCAAAAATGCCTTATAATATACGATTTTAACTAACTTTTTTTGGATTTACCAAAATGATCAACTAAATCGCAATGCGATCGATAATTCGCAACGCGATCTCCGGTATCGCAAATCAGTTTCCAGATTCGCAACGCGAACTTCGACTATCGCAATGCGAACTTAGATTATCGCAATACGAACTTGGACTATCGCAATGCGAATATGTAAATCGCAATGCGATAGTCGAAGTTCGCATTACGATAGTCCAAGTTCGTATTGCGATAGTCGAAGTTCGCATTACGATAGTCGAAGTTCGCATTGCGATAGTCGAAGTTCACATTGCGATTTTCCAAATTCGACTATTGCAACGCGAACTTCGACTATCGCATTGCGATTTACATATTCGCATTGCGATAGTCCATATTCGCATTACGATAGTCCAAGTTCGCATTGCGATAGTCCAAGTTCGCATTGCGATAGTCGAAGTTCGCATTGCGATAGTCGAAGTTCGCATTGCGATAGTCGAAGTTCGCGTTGCGAATATGAAAACTGATTTGCGATACCGGAGATCGCGTTGTGAATTATCGATCGCATTACGATTTAGTTGGTCATTTTGACAAATCCAAAAAATATTGGTTAAAATCATATATTATAAGATATTTTTGGTCACTGAAATTATTTTCTCTTTAAAAAAATTAATTAGAGTTGGATTATACTAGCTTTCGTTATCCTTTTATCAACCTCGACTATCCACATTCCCAAACAGCAAATCTAATCCACTTTCCATCGAAAGATGACACTCCCTTTATCCAGAACCATTCTTCATTTCCGACACGTATTGTTGGTGCTGTCGGTGGCGATGCCAATGCTGTCAACTTGTTCATCTCAAGATTCCAAATGTGAATTTAAAGCAATCTTCAACTTCGGCGACTCAAATTCCGACACAGGCGGGTTTTGGGCTGCTTTCCCGGCACAGTCAGGACCTTTCGGCATCACCTTCTTCAAGAAACCAACCGGTCGTGCCACTGATGGCAGAGTCATACTCGATTTCTTGGGTAAACTCTGATAAGCTTTGTATTTACTGTACAAATCATCAATTGTTTTATCCCTTTTAGCAAAACTAGTTGTTTCAATGGTTGTTTTCCATATTCGCAGCACAAGCTCTGGGATTATCATTTATTAGTCCGTACTTGCAGTCGATAGGATCTGATTACCGGCATGGAGCTAACTTCGCAACGCTGGCTTCCACTGTGCTTTTGCCCAACACTTCATTATTTGTTACCGGCATCAGTCCTTTTTCTTTGGCCATTCAGCTTAATCAAATGAAGGAATTCAAGGCCAAAGTTGTCGAATATCATTCGACGAATCAAAAAGGTACTACACCAGACCACCACAACGATAATTAAATGCTAGACAATGTTTCTTTTTATTAAAGGCCGTTAGTGTTGATTATTACAGAATAGACCGAGGGAAGTTGGAGAGCGACATTTTTCATTTGAATTAGTTATTTTTTATATTTTTATTGAAGATCTGATTTCGTCCATAAAATTTTATAATTTGTCCTTTGACATAAAATTCTGGTCCGTTGCCTGTTATTATTAGGATTAACGAAGCTGCCTTCACCAGCTATCTTTGGGAAATCACTCTACACCTTTTACATTGGTCAGAATGATTTTACTTCAAATTTGAAGGCCAATGGTATCGAGGGAGTGAAGCAATATCTTCCCCAAGTGGTTTCCCAAATTGCTGGCACTATCAAGGTAGGGAACTGAATAAGTTGGTGATAGTTCTATCAGCCTAATTTTTACTTCAAAGTGTTGCATTTTACAGGAGCTATATGGTCTAGGTGGGCGTACATTTTTTGTTCTAAATCTTGCACCGGTCGGTTGTTATCCGGCATTATTAGTGCAGCTGCCTCACGATACTTCGGACTTGGATGAATTCGGTTGCCTTATCTCTTACAACAATGCCGTGGTCGATTATAATAGCATGTTAAAAGAGGCACTAAGCCGAACCAGACGAGATCTTCCCGATGCTTCTTTGATACATGTGGACACTCATGCTGTACTTCTACAGCTTTTCCAGGATCCCACATCCCATGGTAATAGCACTGATCTTGATATATATATATATATATTGATGGAATAAGTGGAGTTACGTTCTTGGTGGTTTAGGTAGAGAGCCGGAGTCTATTTGTTTTACAGACTCAAAGAGATGAGAGATGCCAGTCTTGTATTGTGACTTATTACATGGTGTCAGATTAGGGTTATGATATTATCTCAATGCTTTTGATTCTAACAAATCATGTAAGTCTGTTAGTGACCAAGTCAAGGAGTTATAGCAATCCGGAGGACACAGAGTTCCTTAGGCTTGGAGGAACTCCGGGGTATTACAATATATGATGAAGCTGGGACCATTTTTTTGTTTCTTTTCCAGGTCTTAGATATGGCACCAGAGCTTGTTGTGGATATGGTGGTGGGAAATATAATTTTCACCCAGAGGTTTATTGTGGGAATAGCAAGGTGATGAATGGAAGCAAAGTTACAGCAATGGCTTGTAAAGACCCCAACAACTATGTTAGCTGGGATGGGATACATGCGACTGAAGCAGCCAATAAACTCACAACGTTGGCCATTCTCAACGGCTCCTACTTTGATCCTCCTTTTCCTCTTCACAGCCTCTGTTATCTCCATCCTATAGGTTGATAAATGCAGAAAGAAAACTCTGCTGTTGCTTTTGTTTAATTGCAAACTCAGAGATGAAATTTTCTCCACCCACAAACCTTTATTTTATACTTTTATAGTTTTGATCATCTAAATATTTAATCATCTACCACTGCCATTCTATTTCGATCATCTAATTATAATTTTAAATCCTATTTTGATCATCTAGTTATTATTTTCTAAAATTTTATGTAAAATTACGTTTTGATTATATTTTAAAAATCCGATCTTAACAAGTTAGCAGTAACAATGCTACATATATAAGAAGGAAATAAAAATGAAAATTATATCGTCAGCATCTTTTATTTATATATAAAATGGAAATAACAATGAAAATTAGTAAGGAGAGAAACGTCAAACATTGTTTTGAAAACCGGATCGGCCGGTTCAATCTGTTCAACTGGAAACCGTTGCCTAGTCTGGTTCAATCTAGACTGGTTGAACCGCTACTAGTGAACCGGCCAGAACCGTTGAACCGTTCAAATAGGACCGGCTGAAAACTAAAAAAAACCGCCAATTTTGTTTTTTTTTAAATTAAACCAAACGACGTCGTTTGTTAAACGAGCCAAATCGAACTCGAGTATTGCTGAGCTCGACTCGAACTTGAAAAATTTAAAAGTATGCTCAACTCGATTCAAACTCACGAGCTAAAAATTATGAAGTTTAACTCGAACTCAAAATATAATATTGAAACTTGAACTCGAAAAGGTTTGAACTCAAAAAAAATTTAGAAGCTCGATTGAAACCTAAAATTCGAGTTTGATTGAAGTGAAAGAATAGTTCACTCAATACTTACCAAAAGGCTCCATGATTTTGAATGCCAAATTACCTCTATTATTTATAGAAGTTAGTTGGGATAATCTTCTATGTTTCTTAGCCATGTGAGATTGTTTTTTTTTTTAAAAATCAAACAATATCATTTTGTTATGATTTTTTTAGCCCCAAATTTATTTTTTAATTATAGTTATATAATTATATTTATTATTTAATATGTTTTACCTTAAATATTATGTTGTAGTTAATTTGAATCATTTTGTTGCACTTGATTTTATGGTTTTTAACTTATATATGTTATGACTTACTTTGAATATGAATTGTGATATAAAAAATTATTTTTTATTAAATATTTTTTGTATTTTTATTTAATTTTTTAAATAATTATGACGTCGTTTGGTTCTTTCGACCGGTTCAACCGGTTGAACCAGTGAACCGATAACATAGCCGGTTCGCTAACCGGTCCGGTTTGAAAACCATACGTCAAACTTGGATTTGCAGATAGAGAACCAACCAATCATAATCCTAACCTTGTCCACGTGTCCTTCATCTTCATCACTGTTTCTAGCACAGCAAGTCGATTCTTTTATCGCTAAGGATAGGATTTCTAGCTTTGCAGCGGCCACATATCCGAAACAGCGCAAAATTAATTTTTAGAAATGGCGGTAGCTGCATCATCATCATCCTCCATGGTGGCCACCGCCGTTTCTGTCCCACGTTTTCCGACCGCCGTTAGAACTGCCCGCTGCAGTGCCTTGCCATCCTTTCCCCCTCGCGTTTCCACCGCTTCCTTTTCCTCTTCCGTTAAGCTAATTCCAGGTAATCTGCCCTTAGATTCCCTTTCAACACTCGCATAATGTACATTCGTTTCAATACTTAATTGTAAGTTTTTATTTGACTTTCTTTTTATGTTATTGTAGCCATATTTGAAAATTTAAGCTTTTTTTATATAAAAAATACTATTTCTTTTCCACCATTTCTTAAAATCTCTTGCATATGCATGGCTTTGCTTATTGTTTTAATGGCTTTCCATTTTTTTATTGGGAAAACAGAATCCAAGAGGTTTTCTCTGCTTCAGAAAAAAGCCTCGGAGGAGGCCTCGGTTGATACTGGGGAGCTTTTCACTGACTTGAAGGAAAAGGTGAGAACACAGCGTTAATTCGAGTGGTTCATGCAGCAGCCTTAAAAGGCAGCATCTTGTAGCTCTAAAGTTGAGATCTTGCTTTACAGTCTGCTTAGTGCTGAACTGACTTGCTTTTCTTCCCATGTTTACTAGTGGGATAAAGTTGAGAACAAGTCAACAGTTCTTCTTTATGGCGGTGGGGCAGTCGTTGCCGTTTGGCTATCATCCATTCTTGTTGGTGCCATTAACTCGGTCCCTTTGGTAAGTGAATTCTTCAAACTACACCTCACTCCGCAGGGATAGGTGGAGGGGCTGGCGGGGTCTTTCATCAACTTTCCAAATTTTTAGTATTTTTTTATTTTTATTGATAATTTATTTTCAATTTTTCAAATTAATCCTTTGAAATAAAATCATGCATCCGTGCCCAACATAAAATCATACATTTGTGTCTGGTCGTGTATGTACACTGCAGATGAACTTGCTACAGTTCATTATCTCTTTCAATTAAGTTGCTAATCCAATATGAAACAATTTTATGTGCTAATCAGCTTCCGAAGATAATGGAGTTGGTAGGACTTGGATACACAGGATGGTTTGTCTACAGATACCTTCTCTTCAAGGTAAGAGATTCAGCGAACATAATGGTTTCATGAATCTTAATACCTGATAATCTTGTTCTTTTTGGGTGAGTCATTATGGATTAATCATCATCCAAATGCTTCAAAGTGTTAAATCGACGTTCTAAGAAGGAGCTTACAAGTGCATGAAGAGATATGTTTGAGATTAGCTTAATTTACAACTAAAATCTTAAGGTTTTCAGGCTATTTAGAATAAGAATGGTCATGTATATGCACACTAAAAAGTAAAAACCATATCCTTCTTTCCTCAGTCAAGCAGGAAAGAACTAGCCACGGATATCGAGGCACTGAAGAGAAAGATTGCTGGAACTGAGTAGATGCACAACAATTTCATGTTCATTTATTTGCTATTATTATTATCTTTTTGGTCCTTTTTGTAACCTCTAATTGTAGGGTTGCCTTGTATGAATCCTTGCCACCTTTTTATTTGGTCTGTTCATGGATCGATACTTTTTCAGTTTGATGTGTATGGCTATAATTTCCCATCTATGAATATATATGTATATACCATGTTAATGTAGAAAGTAACCCATTTCTTCCATTCAAATATACATAGAATCTGTCTTTTATCCGTGAGTTTGGGATTCATAAAAACGATAACTATTCTTTCCCATCACTAACACCTGAAACCGATGAGGGTTAGACAAGAAAGCATTAACATATATGGAGTTGAACGGTAGAGTGACAGAAACCATTAACATAAGCATTGGTAAAGCATAATATTAGAACGTTCTGAACATATGGAAAACATAAAACTTTTGAGCCATATATATTTTCATCCTCAAACTCAATACAGTCGTATCATCTTGATAGTCCCCCAGTCCCATGAGGAAGCCATTGTCGACAGTGATCCAGACCCTTTTGTGCATCTTTCCGGGGATGTGGCAGAGCCGCTAGATTCCATCGATGCATGTGGCTTCGCATCAGCTGTTGCTCGGCATGCTGATGACAGGAGCATGTTCCTTGCCTGTCTGTTTTGCAGATCAGCTATTGTTTATTCTCTTTAGCTTAGTTTTTCGCTCTTTGTTGTTTCTTTCCTGAGTTTCCTCCTTTCCCTTTGTTCTTTGAAATTTTTTAATGATCTATGTCAGCTACCTCTTCTAATTTTTTTTAAAGAAAAAATAACTGGTGGTCTCCTTGATAATGAAAATTAGAAAACCAACGTTTTTTTCTCCTCTATATATACAAAATTTATTACTTGAGCATGAAGTATATAATACTCCAACAAGCTTATTGCTTTTCCAACATGTTTAAAATACGAAGTAAAAAAGGTTTAGACTTAAAAGGAAACCTCAAGATTTTGATATCAATTATAAAATGAAAAAAAAAATCAGATTTTGATGTCAATTAAGAACCTAAAATTATCTCAAAATAAGTAGTTAAATATAGACAATTAAATTAACATGGATGTTAATCCACTTTCAAAGCCATACAAACTCGTCAACACGAACCTTACATATCCATTTACTTGTACATTCTCTCTTTCGCTCAGCAGAGCAAAAAGTAGAACAAAGTGGGGTTAGCGGACAGAAATTCGATCGAACAAACAGGAGTTGGTTAGTGCCTGATGGTTAACTCAGCCCTAAGATGGAGAATACCATTTATGAAATAAAGACCGTCTTCAGCCATGAAAGAAATCCAGGGTATAGCAAATAAATTCCGGTACCCAACAGCCTTGCCGCCGGTAAATGTGTAGTTGCCTTTGTATTTGCTAACAAACTCGTCTGTTGGCTTTGACCTTGCTGCAAATTCATAGTCCACCGTGAAACTAACCGTACCCTTCTCCTGCATCCCTAAAAACAAGCCGAAGCAATGGAAAGAGCTCTGCTGGTCCATGTTGCAATGGGCTGACAGGAAGAAACCTTGTCCGCCCAGGTGGAAAGCCTGAGAATAAACCCGTCCTGATGGGAATAAATTTGCACACTCTTCCCTCTTCAAGTCCAGGTACACAACACATTGCTGACGGGGGAGTTCAAATTCTACCACCTTAACAGGTCGATACTTGTAAGCTCGCTCGATAAAGTGACTGTTCAAGCTGGCAGACTCCTCTGTGGCCAAGCTTCGTTGTCTATGTGGGGTTTCAGCCTTGAAAAAGAGGGCCTCAAGTACAAGCTTAGATGAAACCTCATGATCAAAATCGTTACTTGTTAACACCTTCTTAAGCTTCCTGCAGGTCATATAGGGGAAGCGAATAAAGCGTACAAGGCGTGTACCAAGAACTTCCTTACGGTCTTCCAACTTTGGGTACTGAGCCCTAGCCCACTTCAACACAAAGTCATACACAGCATCTTCTGATGCAATTTGCAGATCATCACTGGACAATATTACCTCGATCCCAGCTAGTGGCAAAGCCATTACCTCTTCTTGGAACCTGGTCAAATGTGCTCCAAAAGAATAAGCACCTAAATATGCATTATTTCTACTTTGACTATGGCCCAAAGAATAAGATGGGCAAAAAGGGAAAGGAGAACAAAATTTACACTGCTTGGACTGTTCTCTTGTCATTAACATTACCTTTCCACCTATCCTTAAGCTTTCCTAAGACTATAGCATTAAACCTTTTTTAATTTTTCTTTTTGAAAATGAATGTTAAAGCCAGTAGTCCATGTTAATAATGCAAAATTTCAGAACAAGTGGATCCGAGGAGCTCAAAAGAATATTGCTAGGACTGTGTAAGATCGAGACTGAAAACTTTTCAGATTTCAGTCTTACGGACAGTTCAAACTACATAAGGTATGTAATCAAATAAGAATTTAAATAAAACTATCAATTCCAAGTCAGAATAGAATAAGAAGAAAAACAAACAGCTCGGAGAACATGAGCTTACTTGGTAATGTCTTTGTATCGGGCAGCGAGGTACTGCTTTGCAGCGTCAGTCAATGGTTGGACAGCTTCAGCCATTATTACACTCGATGGAAGATCCAAATAAAGCAGAGCTGACTCTGATGTCATAGATAAATTGCGCAATAGCCGGCTGCAGTATCTCATACAAGAGGCAACCTCAAATTTGTCAGCAGCCATTAGCACATCAAGCAATTCAGGGGCTGTGGTGACAGATAGTTTGTTGCTATACATAAAATTCAAAAGCTCCATGAGAGCAGCTTCCTCTGTACATAATTATGCAAAAGTCGTTATTTAACTTGGCTTGCCCGCCTTTGCTTGAATAAGAAATATAACCAAGAACCATATATTGAAGGGCATGCATACCAGAGGCATCGATTCTTAAGGTTACATGTCGCTGCTCCGACTCCCTCATCCCATTTGAGAAAAGCTACAATTTATCAATAAACAAGTAAAAGAAAAGTAATTATCAACAAAGGGGTGACAAATATTCTTGCAAGCTATATTTGCGCTCTTGAAACACGTTCTCTCATTCCGTTTTCAATTGAAAAGCTTTAGAAGAAAAAACAATCTCTTACCTTGTAAAAGAATGGACTTTTTGCTGCTAAAATGACAGAACTGATATGCAATGTTTTCACTCTATGAACTGTAGAACAATCCATGTTCCAGCTTGATTCGTTGTTATTTGTATCCTCATCACCTACAAAAGTTCAAAGCAAGATCGGAATGTGTACCATGGCAAATAGCAGTAAATGAACCAAATTGTATGTTGTCCAAAGTCTAAACAACATCAAAACCTGAATGAGTTTCTTCAACCATTGCCGTGGGCTCCTCATCTTGATTCTCACAGCCTCCACCATCGTCCATATCAGGCAGGTTGTCATTTAAAATCTGCTCCTCAGGACATAAACTAAGATCCAAAACTGGAAAAGAAAATCAAAAGCGTTAAAAATCAGCCTACAATACGAAACGGACTACATTCCTATATATAATGTCGCAAAGATTTCAAGACAGCACTGGATTACACAAAATGTGAGTCAAATTTAGGAACATAGCAATTTTGCACAATATTTTCTTTACAAAATTTTAAATTGATAAGTTTCTTCTCCTTACCAACTCAAGTTCACAGAGAATCTCCTTCACAAATTAAATAAGTATGCTCCAAATTAATATTTTCTCAGCTAGCCAAACAGAAGTAATAAGAGACTTCAAAGAAATGAGAAAGAGAGGAACAAAAACAAACCTGTTTCCTTCTTAATATCCTCTCGACTCCTTTTGCGGTCGCGAGCCCAATCGGCGATGCTGGAGCAACCCTCTCCATCAAGGCGGCACCGAGGGGGTCCACCTATAATCTCAATCCGAAGAAGCCGGTCGGAGAAATTACTATCGTTGAAAGCAAAAGCGAAATCGCCATCGGAGCTGGAGGCCCCGCGCGAATAATCGGAGACCATCTCAGTTCTCGGGTCAAAAAGATCCAAATTCAATTGATCTCTCATTGATTCCGATCCCCACCTAACCCGAAAAGCAGATGAAATGAGATAGCAAAACAAGAGAAAACACCTAGAAATTATGAAGTGGAGTTCTCCAAACTATGGTTTTCATAACCGAACCAGTTAAGGAACTGGTCATGTTATCGATTTACTGATTTATTCGGTTGAATTAATTTAACCGGTCAAAAGAATAGAATGACATCATAATTATTTAAAAAATTAAATAAAAATATCAAAAATATTTAATAAAAATAATTTTGTATATCACAAGTCATATTCAAAACAAATCATAACATATATAAGTTAAAAACCATAAAATCAAGTGAAATAAAATGATTCAAATTAACTACAATATAATATTTAAGGTAAAACATATTAAATAATAAATATAATTATATAACTATAATCAAAAAATAAATTTGGGGTTAAAAAATCATAATAATATGATATTGTTTGATTTAATTTAAAAAAATAATAATCCCACATGGCTAAAAAACATAGAAGAGCGTCTCAAAAGTCTAAAAAGTAAAAATATGAGAACAAAACAATCTCACATGGCTAAGAAACATAGAAGAGCATCCCAACTAACTTCTATAAATAATAGAGGTAATTTGACATTCAAAATCATTGAGTTTTTTTGTGAGCATTGAGTGAACTATTCTTTCACTTCAATCAAGCTCAAATTTTAGGCTTTAATTGAGCTTCTAATTTTTTTTTTGAGTTCAAGCCTTTTTGAGTTCAAGTTTCAATATTATATTTCGAGTTCGAGTTGAACTTGATAATTTTTAGCTCGTGAGTTTGAGTCGAGTTGAGCTTACATTTTAAGTTTTCAAGTTCGAGTCGAGCTCATCAATACTCGAGTTCGACTTGGCTCGTTTAACAAACGATGTCGTTTGGTTTAATTTTAAAAAATAAAAAATAAAATTGGCAGTTTTTTTTCAGTTTTCAGCTGGTCCGGTTCGAACGGTTTAGTAGTTCCGGTCGGTTCACTAATAAATGTTTAACCGGTGTAGATTGAATCGGACTAAATAACGATTTTCGATTGAATCGATTGAACCAATCGATCCGATCCGATTTTCAAAACACTGCTCCAAACTAAAAGGAGGGAGGAGATGGAAATAGTGCTTAGGATCCAAATTGTAAATAGCCATAAAAAAATTGAAGACAGCTTTGCATTTGCAGCATAGTTTTCAGAACCGGACCGATTAACGAACCGGTCATATTATCGGTTCAAAGGTTCAACCGGTCGAACCGGTAGGAAGAATCAGACGACATCATAATTATTTAAAAATTAAATAAAAATACCAAAAATATTTAATAAAAAATAATTTTTTATATCACAAGTTATATTCAAAGCAAGTCATAACATATATAAGTTAAAAACCATAAAATCAAGTAAAACAAAATGATTAAAATTAACTACAACATAATATTTAAGGTAAAACATATTAAATAATAAATATAATTATATAACTATAATCAAAAAATAAATTTGGGGCTAAAAAATCATAACAAAATGATATTGTTTGGTTTAATTTAAAAAAAAACAATCACACATGACTAAGAAACATAGAAGAACATCTCAAAAGTCTAAAAAGTAAAAATATGAGAACAAAACAATCACACATGGCTAAGAAACATAGAAGAGCATACCAACTAACTTCTATAAATAATAGAGGTAATTTGACATTCAAAATCATGGAACTTTTTTGTGATCATTGAGTGAACTATTCTTTCACTTCAATCAAGCTCAAATTTTAGGCTTTAATTGAGTTTCTAATTTTTTTTTTTTTTGAGTTCAAGTCTTTTTGAGTTCAATTTTAATATTATATTTCGAGTTCGAGTTGAACTTGATAATTTTTAGCTCGTGAGTTTGAGTCGAGTTGAGCTTACTTTTAAAGTTTTCAAGTTCGAGTCGAGCTCATTAATACTCGAGTTCGACTTGGCTCGTTTAACAAACGACGTCGTTTGGTTTATTTAAAAAAAAAACAAAATTGGCGGTTTTTTTCGGTTTTTTCCCCTTTTTTTCTGGTTTTCAGTCGGTCCGATTCGAACGGTTCAGTTGTTTTGATCGGTTCACTAATAACGGTTCTACCGGTGTAGATTGAACCGGACTAGACAATGATTTTTGATTAAACCGATTTAACCGATCGATCCGGTCTGATTTTCAAAACACATTTGCAGCCTTTTTGTAGCAAGAATTTGTTTGAACTATTTTTCCATTTCTTAAAAAAATTCATTTGTTTGGATTTCTGGTAGTGTGGCTTCAATTTATCTGCACAAATCTGTTGCTCCACCACTCAATCGCTAAAATTATAATACACCATAAACTACCTTTTCTCTCACTTAACCTTATCTTTGTTTATGTTTTAGTTACTCGTTCAGTTTTTTTTATGATTTTATCACCCAAATTTCTATTTTTGTTGTTAATGTTAAGTGTTTAAGGGTTTACAATTTTAGATAAATTTATAAAAGGTTTAATGATTTATTTGTTTTTTAAAGTATATTTTACTAAATTATTCTTAATTTTTGAGGTATTTTGTATCTTTAATTTTAAAACTTTATCGATCAATCTAAATGATTAAATAACAATTTTAATGATTGACTTTAATAAAAATGAATAAATTATATGTTAAATAACACATTAAATCCATATATTACCCCTTGTATTTGTCTATTATTTTGACTTTTACCCTTAAAGAATCTTTTATTAGTTAACCCTCTAAGAATTTACATTGTGGGTTAAAAAGCGTCATATGATAATTTTGAAAGATTAAAAAATAAAATTATATAATTAAGGGTAAATATGTTAACAAAATATTCAGAATTTAAGTTATGTGTATTAATAATATATTTTATTATTAGTTAATTCATGGACTCACCATTTAAAAATATCTATAGTAGCCTTCAACTAATTCATCCACCCAAAATTAACTAGCTGACATATGGGTATGGATGGGTAATTGGACACATGGAATGAGTCCGGACGAGTCGGGTTTTCAATTGTTTTGATGTTGATTTTAAAATTGAAAATGAAATTTTAATCTCTACTCATTATAATATTTAAAAAGATTTATTCGTCTTATAAAAATTAAAATTATTTTATGTCCTGGGTAGTTTTATTTTGTAGAAAAATTATCTCCAATGACTCTAAATAACCTCAACAGCTAGAAACAACTACAAATTCGTTCTAACATATAAAAATAAGTCGATGATACTTGAAGAAGGACAATAACACTTATTCAAGCAATCAAACACAAGATAAGAGCTTTTAATTCTTATTTTCATTTTTTTGTAAATATTAGTGTTTTAGTGAACTTAATTTTGTAAATACCCACCTTGTAAGGGTTTTATTGTTTACATTTATTTTTTTCTTTTTATAAAGGGGAGTGATTATAGCTTAGTCTTTGAAAAGCTAAGGAGTTTGTAAATATTATCTCTTTATCATTGAAAAAGAAAAAATAAATTATTGAATTTGTTAGAAAATCCTTAGTGAGAAGCTAAGATAGTGAATGTAGACTTGTTTAAGAAGTCGAACCACTATAAATCTTTGTGTAAAATTCTTATCTTTTTTTACTCCTTACTCACTAAACTCAAATTGAACAATTCACCATCTCTTAACACTTTTCGATTGATCATAGAGTTTCATCAAATATCCTAACAATAATATATTTTCTTATTAGTTAATTCATGGATTCACCGTTTAAAAATATCTAGAGTATCCTTCAACTAATTTATCCACCCAAAATTAATTAGCTGACATATGGGTATGGATGGTTAAGGGACATGGAATGAGTCCAGACGAGTCGGAATTTCAATTGTTTTGATGTTGATTTTAAAATTGAAAATGAATTTTTAATCTCGACTCATTATAATATTTGAAAAGATTTATTCGTCTTAAATTTTTTGGTGAAGATTCATCCTAATTTATTTCGAATTAATTTTCTTATTTGTAACATGTTTATTTAAAAAAAATGTTTTCACAATAAAAACAACTCAACATACGATTAATCCATATATCTTTTAAATTGGAAAGTAAAATAATTAAGAATTGGGTTAACCCGTTGAAGTATTAAAGGGGTGTTTGGTTCAAAAATATAAAATTATATGTAGGAATAAAATTATTATAATGTAATATTATTATGGGAATATTGTATTATATTATTTGGTTTTTTAGCATAAATATAAGATTATAATGTTTGGTTTGAGAAATATAAGATTAATTGAATGCATATTTTACTAAATTATCTAATATATATTATTTTCTATAGGGACTCGAATTGCATTTTTCTCCAATTGGGAGTCTTGTAAACTCAAAGGAGGTCGGCCACACTAACTATAACAAAAGTAACAGCCCAAATTAATCTTAAAGGTATATATATTCATATCTCTCCATCTATCATATATGATTAATTGATTACTAACATTCGATGGTCAAAGAATCCTCACACAACAGGTTGACATAATGGCACCATTTTCAAACCCTTCTGGATCAATGATTCACTTGCTCTAACTGCATCATGACAAAAGGCCAAGTTATGTTTACAACATAAACACAAAGCTCGAACGGCAACACAATGGGGGGGGGGAGAAAATGGTAATATATATCAACCAGTTTGCCGAGTCCCTGTTTACCTGAGAAACCCAGAGGTAAGCATGAACTAGTAGATACGTACACCATTTCGTTTCATCGTTTTAGACCCAAGGAAACTCCTTTATGAACCAGAAAACAACATTAATTGAATATGAAGAGAAAAGTACTGTATCTATAAACCAAAAATGTAGTCACCTCTTGTTGGATGCTGGCCCAAGGATTAGGTTAAGCTAACGTTGATTGATAAAATAAACATCGGGTTGAAGTTTAGAAAGAGGTATGGAGAAATGGAGCTCCCTTCACTCCAATACCAAAAATATGAAGGCAAGCCACGTCTCCTAGCTCATGCAAACCCTTCGCCTGCGTGGGCATGGCAGAGCAGGGCAGGGGTATCCATGAAGTAGCAGCCGTAGCAATTCTGCCAACACTTTTCAGCGTTGAAGTGTGGAGAGCTCCATTGAGCACCACCCTAAATCCATAACCCAAACTCCCACGGGATGGACACTAATGCTCCATCTCTTTATAGCTCCTAGAATTGTACTATAATATCTGGAGTATTTATTTTCATACATGTACAAAATCTACTTGGATTTTTTTCCTTTTTTCTCGCAGAAAAGTTGCATGTTATTCACGCGTGGAAAATTAGCTTCTAAGCACATGATAATCACCTTTTTCCGTTTCACACCAATGGTAAACTTATTTCTTTAACCAATAATAATTCCGTTTCACCAAAGGTCAAAGTTATTTATTGAAGGGTAAAGTACACAAATGGTTACTTGACTATATGTATTGTTTTATTGAATCCCTCGACTATAAGGTAATATTTTGTTGAGTTCCTTGACTATTAAAAGTTACAAAATGATCACCCGACTATTTTATGTGTTTCTAACTCATCATTTTCTATTAAAAATTTGACGACCATCTAAGCTAGACGTTAACCTACTGAATGTGGTATAATAAAATATGATCATAAAATCTTAAACGACTATCGTATCTCAATCAATATGTTAACATCCAACTCATGCTATCATCAATTTTTTAGCGAAAGGACGATTTTGGAACATATGAGTAGTCAGATGACCATTTTGTAACTTTTAATAGTTGAGGGACTCAACAAAGTAACACCTTATAATCGGGATACCATTTTGTAGCTTTTAATAGTCGAATGACTTAATAAAGAAATATACTATCGTCGAATGACCATTTGTGTACTTTACTCTTCATTTAACTAATAATAATGAATAATTTTATTGAATAAAGAAAAAGATACAATAAAGGTTTTATAAAATTTATATTAGACTATTAACTTATTTTTATTAATCATCATAATGTATAAACTAGTAACAAAAGGGAAATAGGACTATACAAGAAAACAATTAAAAATACAATCAAAGAATTCAGGAAAATGATTGATACAAATAAATATTATTGACCGTAAAAGTATTTTCTTATTGCCATTACATTACATCAATGTTCTTCCCTCATGGTCAAAAGCAACAAAGAACTATCAAATTTCAAATTCTTTTTTTCTACAATGTTTATATCTTAAACATGCACTGATTATCAAAGAAACTGTAAACTCTGCAGAGATTACAATCTAGAAGGTTTGATGGTGTTGATTTCCATGAAGGGTAGCAGCATTCTAAGTGATCAATGCTGTCGTGGGATAACGGTTAATTTTTCATTGCATATCTAACTCCTTGATTATAGGCCAAAAAAGAAAGTTATTGTACATTAAACTAGAACCAAAATCCTCGGTCTCGATGTCGATCTCTGTCGACCACATCTAACATGAAACCTACGTCGAGCCCCTCGCGGCCTTTGCTCGAGATTGCCGGGCTTCTAGTCTTGCTTCTAGTAGTTTTGCTTTCAGGGTATACTCCTTACAACCTGGAAGCAAATTCAGACATGCATCTGTTTTTTTGAAATCAGGAGAGGTCACATTCGAGACCCGCTGTCTAGCTGGACTTGGTCGATCTTTTAGTACAGATTTAACATATGATTCTTCCCTCAAGCTACACTCAGGATGAACTTTGTCACCATCTGAGGACAAAGAATGGTTCCTGATTAAGCAATCAAGCACATTACTCGAGCTCAGTCCATGGCTTCCATTCCGTTTCACTTTATTATCGTGGATAGGCTTTACGGTAGACATTTGTTCATCGAACTGGGCTCGAAAACTGCGAGATTTACTGCCCGCGATGGCATTGTCCCCATGAAGTTTACAGCTCCCCTTGCTTTGGACTCTGTTGGCAGTTTTTTAGGGTTCGTAACACTGTGAGTCGTTATCACTGGAATATTCTTCATCAACTGCACCTTGAGGAGCACTAGCAGCCTCATTTAATGGGAAGGACTCTAAAGCGTGTCGATGTGAGCAATTCACTTTAAGATCACTTTTCCTTGACCCAGTGGAGCGTCTGGCTTCAAGAAAAGATTATATATCGACGCTTAACATGTCGACAACTGAATTCTTTTCTTTAGTATCAGTTTTCCCTTCGGTTAGCTTCATCTGCATCCGCTCATCAAGCCATGCCTCTGAAATATGGAGAATTAGCCGCTCTGGGTTTTCTCCATCAACGTGATCAATCTCATGCCTGTGCTTAAGGAACCGCACCTCCTGTTCGTATTCTCTTATTCCCCTAGCAAACTCATCGCACAAGTTCTACAACAGAATTCGTCCTTTTCTCTCCCTCTCAAGTTCTTTCAAAGCATTAGCAAAAGACGATCTCACCTCCGAGAGTTCTCGAGCTAGCTTTCGGTGCATGCTTTCTGAGCGCTTTCTTAACCTCCTCTCCTTTTCCAGCTCATCTCTCACTGGCTGAACGGCAGCTTTGATTCTATCTTGCTCTTTGTTCTTCCTAACAAGTTTATGCTCCGTAACTTGCTTCATCAAATTGTCAATTTCTTGCCTTTCTGCTTGCTTTTCCCGCAACAACTCTTTGATCTGACCCCGAGAATGATCCAGCTCCATTTTCAGAGCACTTACCAATGACTTGTTTGAGCACCTTGAGCAACTCCGTTGATGTCTCAAGGCTATAACCTGATCTCTCGGACCTTCCCTTAAAATCCAAAGAAGTATAAGGTGCTGCCTGCAAAGAGAACAACTATGAATCCATGTAAGCGATACTGTTGCAGTAAATTATCTGCTTCTACTGAAAATAAAAGGTAATGTCCTTAATGACCGAGGTTAACGAGATAATTAACAGTAGATGCTCTACTTTGCAAATGGCTTTAAAGAAAAGAAACCAATCAATAGATTACTGGGGATAGATGTTGACCTCCGGTGAGCTTCCGTAACTAGCTGGAGATACAGACTGTAGAGCACGGCCATTTCTTTCAACTGATCGACGGTGTTGCATCACTGATGCCCCAATATGTCTCCTCGAACTACTTGCACTTGCTGTCTGACATTAGATTCAGGGCAAAATATTTATTATAAATATAAGTAGACAAGGCTACGCAACCGTTTGATTAAACAAGGGTCCCTTCACCTAAATATGATCGACAAGGCAGGTTTTAGAGATGAGAAATCGATTATTAGTTTGCAAGAAATTGGCAATGTATCTCAATCAAACAATAAAACCAGTGAAAGAATCACATAAAGCACAAAATTATAAGCAAACGAACCCGTCAATCAAGCAGCAAAGAAAGCAATTTCATGTTCCTTTTTTGACACCGAACACTCAAGGTAGACTTTAACTAGTACACAGCTTGGAAGGCAGCATTAATCCAAAGACGTGGCTTTTCAGTTCAAACTAGCCATAGATGAGCAGCAACTGGTACTTAAAGGAAAAAACCAGACACGAAACACCGAAGAATCTCGACAGTTAGTGTCAAAAAAGACGCAAAATCTTCAGCATTCACAGCAAAGAAAAAGCAGAAGAAAGAAAAAAGGAAGGGTTAAGACAGATAGAGAACAACAAGGAACACCAAGACAAGGGACCGCAAAGTAACCGAAACAATTAGAATATAGAAAAAAGCATAACCTTTTTCTTTCTTTAACAAATAAACAATTTACCACCCCCACTTAAACTCAAAACTTGAAACCAAAGAACCGCCAAAGCTTAAAACTTTAAGAAAAAAATAACTGGTACCCGTTCGAGGGGAGTATGAGGAGGATCAACAGCAGCAACAAAACCCTTGTCTTTAGAACGGTGTAGGCGAAGGTTGGCAGATCCTTTGCGCATACTGGGAAGTGGGTAATGAGGGTGAAGTTCCCTAAGATTAGTGTTAAAACTGTGATGACCACAGTTCTGGAAAACCAGAAATCAAAAGTGAAAGCAAAGAGAAAACAGAATGTAGGCTAAAAAACGACGTATTAGCCTTGATCCTAAGATCTATTAATATAGCCATGCTGATTGCTGGGTTACCACTGTAAGTTTAACCCAATGTACAGCTGGCTTAACCACCTAACAACCTTCAACAGAAAACAGTTATTAAATGCAGCAACAAACCGTTCCAGCTGCCACACCTTCCAACTGATATTACTTACTCCTCAACAATTAGCACAGAGTTTTCTGGCAGAAATAGAATGTCCAGTGGAGATAGTGGCATTTTGGGAAGAGAACTCGAGTCTCCAAGTGGGAGGAGTAGAGGGGCCAGCTCTTTTCCCTGACAGGATCACGCCTTTCAACTTTTTCACCATTAAAACTCGATTTTCTCCTTCACTCTCCACACTCTTTTCTTTCCATCACCTCTCTTTCTCCCTCTCTGTGTTTTCAAAATTTCAAACTCCTTCACTATTTCTCCTTGGCTTTTTTTTTTTGGCTCGCGTTCTTCTCTGCTTTGTGGTCAGCCTCCCAAGACTCGAGCTTTCTTTGGTGCTTGTTGTGGGCATGTGCGGCCCTTCCTCTGTTTTCTTCTTTTGCCTATCTGTCTTTTACCCTTTTTTTTTTGGCTCCTTAATTTGGGACTGACATTACTATCTACTCATTGCCTTTGGATTCCCTTAATTCACATATCTATATCATATCCAATACATCTTTTATGAGTTAAAACTTAAAACATTTAATTAATATTAATTTTAACTTTAGTTTTTGAATAATTATTTCATAAAAATATATAGGATAAACTACACTTATGACCACTTAAATATATAAAAATTTAATTTAATCATTGATATTTTAACTTTGTTAATTAAATCACTTTAATGTTTAAACGAGATCAATCAAGCTACATATTGTCAACGTGTGACAGAGATGTGGCAGGTAACAAAAGTAGTATAGTTACATATTTGATCCTCGATACTTAAATATTCTATCAATTTATCCTTTAATCATACAGTAACACGTGTCATCATCTGATTGGAGAAAAAATAAGTTATAAAGAATGATGTTGAAAGAAAATATTGATAGGTAAAAGTAAAAGAGTAAATAAAAAATCTGAAGAAACGTGGAACCAAGAGGAAGATGATTAATGAAGTATAGTAGGCAGGCTTAGAAAATTAAACAAAGACCCTATTTGTACTATGCATGTATATTCCATATTGTTTAGAAGCTTTGCATGCTAGAATTCGTTTTCACCATAATTTAGTATCGTGGAGAAATCAAGAGGACAGCACAAGGAGACGGACCACTTGAAAAAAGTTGTTCCATCTTTTATCTTAATCGAATGTGGTCCAGACTAAACCTCACGCAGCTTTAATTTATAATACTAACACATTCCAAACTACAATATACCCACCCGATGACATAACATGAATCGATGAATGTTTGTCTAGTATTTACTTGCTTAGGGTTTTCTTTTTCCTCAACATGGTTGGTCGTTAAGTTATTCAACAAGGTAGATAATTCTTTTTCTAATTTAAGGTCGTTATTCATTGCAAGATCTTCATCATCTACAATTTGTAAAATAGAATTCTTGTTAACTGATGCCCGAGATGTTAGCTCGGTTAGACTCGGTAAATTTAATGGGAGATATTGAGAAAACAGTTTTGAAGGGTCTACTTCAAATTTTCCAAAATTTTGGATACCTAAATATTTAAAAAAATTAATGAAGTTAATTAAAATTTGTATAAACTTTTAGTGTGCTAAATAGCAATTTTCCAAATTTAAAATAGGCGGTAATTACGGTTAAGTTAGTTTGGGATTTTTAGGAACAAGTTGCCACATATGTTGATCCAATGTTTTCTCATTCCTTTATATTTGGACCAGTAATTTTCCACGTTAAGTTACAACTTAATCCCTTCTTCTAACATTGTTAGTCTTTTACTTAAGGACCAGTAAAAATGCCACGTTTAATATTTACAATAAATTTAAATTTAAATAATAAAATATAATTTAAATAACTCAAGGACCAATATGGAAAGAGTAGTCAAATTTGGAGACTAAATAAGCTTTATCTCAACATATAGACTTACACAGCTAAATTTTGTTAATTCTTTGTATATAATATTTATTAACTCATGACTTATAAATCGTTAAACCGAAAGATTTAAATATTCCTCAATTAGGTTAACTTACCAATTTTTGTGAAGTATAAAGATCAAATTAGTACAAAATAAAAAGACTTGTTAGTTTCTGTAAAATATAGGGATGAAGTTTGTAGTTAGAGCAATAAATATATGTTTGGATTTTGAGTACTTTGGCAGGCAGGCGTGTTCGAAAAGCGAAAATCAAAGTATTTATGTATGGAGTATCCATTTTCATAAATGGGCAGGATTTATCTGCTTCTACAAGCTGTGATCTTTTCTTCTTTTTGTTTTTCTCGGTGCTGCAGTGGTATTATAATAACTGAAAATGAAAGCCAATGGAAAAGAAAGGAAGGAATGGTGGGAAATTAAGGAGCGAAATCGAGTCTTGGTTCGAAGCAAAAACCGGTGAAGAGCTGAAGGGGAAATTTCTTCGACACCGGACACTTTGGCGCCCATTTCCATAGTTTCAGGTTCATGTCGAAAACAAGAAGTGCTGGAGCACCGTAACTCTGGATATATATGAGATTGCCGGTACCGCTGCTAGCGAAAACATCGTCCAACTCGCCGAATCCTTGAAAATACTTTTGGGGCACGCGAGCAACCTCTATCCAATTCCTCCCTTCAAGAACCCAGATTCCGATCCCCTTGATTATATCAGGCCGATCTTTCTTCCCGATGCCTCCGACCATCACCAGCTTGTCCTTTAGGTTCATCAGGCGACCACAAGTGAGAGGGCCAGGTACCGGGATAAAACTCCTAATCAACGGAGATGATCGACTAGAGAGACTATATGTAACTAGGCCATGTCGATTCTCTGGTGTTCCAACCCCACTTGAGTAAACCAGAAAGTATAAAACCCCGGCGCATATCACACTTTCTTCTCCACCTCTCCAACCGGTCAATACCTCGGTCAAGGAGGTAGTCCACATCATTGTTTCCGAATCATAAATATGAATTGAAACGTCCCACTGGAAAAAATTACTAGGCACTTGTTTAGACTTCACAATGGATGCAGTATAACTGTGTGATGTCCTATTTACTGAGATCGACATTGCACTATAATCGTGGAATTTCAGACCAGGGGGATTCTCGAGCTTCTTGCAATGTTTGGTGATTGGATTGCAGACATGCATCTCATTTTTACTGTCATTGTCCATGAAACAAACCAAGCCATGTGATGAAGCAATGAACCAGTTAGGAGTCTGAATGCAAGGCAGTTCAATGCTGTACCACTTCCGAAGAATCGGGTCATAGGCAAAACCAACCGGTTCATCACAACTTGTAAACATGAAATACCAGGGCTTTTGCAATAGGACATCCGAAACGTTCCATAGGAACCGTCTGGAATTGACGATCTCATGCCATCTTCTACACACAGAACCAGCTCGGAAAATGCTAGCAATTGGGAGATAAGCCAAGATCCGTTCCAGCAAGTCATCAGGCAGGAATAACTCCATAGAAACTAAATTTGTTTCTTTGTTACCTTCATCGTTAAGTTCCAAAAACGAACCACGGGCACCGATTCCTTTCGGCATGTCATCAAAGCAATGGCTGATCCATGAAGTCTCACCATTCATGACGAAGAGCAGCTAAAGAAAACTCCTGAGAATTCGACAAAAACAATATCGAATTTCTTCACAAAAACAAACCCAACAGGGAAAGAAACTAAAATCGAATCAATCACCTCATAACACAATCAATCATGAAGAAATATGAAAACACTTGAGGCTTCTCCAAGTACAAGTCAAACAACCTGAACGCATTACAGATTGCTTTAACAAAGGCATGATAAATAAAAAAAAATTAAGGCATCAAATCATCTGTATGAAAGCTAAAACGCACACATAGAAGGAGATAAAAAAAGATTCAGAGAAAAAATCAGTGAACATGTTAAATCAATGTTACCCCAAAAGGAGGGCAATGCCAGAATTCTGATCTTTAAGAGGGAGATAATATCAAAGACTGGAAATTTAATCAAACCCCATTTATAAATTTGAGAAGATCTTATCATTGGATATATACAGAAGCGAAATCATTGATTACTTAAAAAGGAGAAAAGCATTTACAGAGAGTAACATCAAAATAACATAAAAAGGAAACAATTTTTTTAGCCAGATTTCTTCCCAGAGCAAGAGTGTTTTAATCCAAAACAAGTTGTCTTCTTTTTCAGCTAAATAAACAACCTTTCATGGATTTAGCGACCCAAAAAAAATATAAGAACCAAAAACGTTTTGAGAATAAATAAAATAATGTTAGGTGGAAAAGGAGAAGTATTAGGCCATCCTTACCTATCAATCAAACATCAGATGCGAAAACCTCACAAAACTAAAAAAAAAAAAAAACAATAAGCATCACCAACTAAAACAAAACATCATTTGATTAAAGGCAGACAAACGGATCAAATAAAATAAATGAAAAATTTCAAGGAAAAATAGACATAGCCACGAACCTGTAATGAAGCTGATTCTGAGATAGCCGAAGAAATGGGTGTTGGTAGATTCAGAGTAAGTTTCAATATTTACCATGAAACAAAAGGAAACCCGGTAAATAAAAAGAGTTTTTAAGGGGGGAAAATCAGATTATTGGAAGAGAACAGTGAAAGGGCCGCTCTTGAATTGGATGATAATCATATTCCTAAGCAAAACCCATTGTTGAGAAATGGATGTTTCACTGTTTGCAACAAAACAAGAGGCAAAAAACGACAGACAAAATAAAGAGAGGGCGGTTTTTGTAAAGGGCGTTTGTGCTCATGAATACGGAGTAGTGACAAAGTAAACAAATAAACCGAGGGAGGGGGAAGAGAGAGGTGGCGAGTGTGGCACGTGGTATACTTTTATTTTCGTGAAAAAATGATTATCCAAATATTATTTTTATATAATTCTTAATTATTAAAATTTATAAATAGTCAGTTAATTATTTATATGTTCTAAAATTATTTTTTTCGATAAAAAGTGACGAGATTAACGTTAACTTGCTGATTGAGATATGTTAAATCGAATCTTAAAATCTCAAACGATTATCATATCTTAGTCAGCATGCTAACATTCAACTCAGACGATCATGATTTTTCTTTTCAAAAAGGACCAGTTTGGAACACTTGAATAGTCATGTAATCATTTTATAATTTTTAATTGTCGAACGACTTAATAAAACGTCATATAATTAAATGAACATTTTATAACTTTTAATAATTAAAATACTCAACAAAATAATACCTTATAATTGGATTATCTATGGTGTACTTTACTTTTTTTTGTTTTTGGATATTTTTATTAATAATTACGGTAATAAATAGTACCAAACAAAAAAATTATCAAGCAAGAAACTATTGATGTTTTATAGTTATTAATTTGATTTGTATTATCAAATAAAAGAAAAGAAAAAAATAGTGTCTGTTGAAAATATTTTTATATTTTGATATAACAAATTAGTTTAAATAAATTTTAAGATTTTACAAACGATTTTCTAAATATATTCGATTCAATTAATCGAATATCAAATTATTACTCCAAGTCTTTTAAGATCAATTTCAAACCTTACTAAAATGTGTAAAATTGTTTTGAACCAAAAATCAAGCCTAAAATCAATTTTTCAGAGTGATACACCGATGCACCAATCCATGCATCGATACACCATGAATTAAATTGAACATTGAATGCATTTCATGCATCGATGCACATACCATTGCACCGATGCACTGAGGATTTTATTAAAACATCAAATGCATTTGATGCATCGATGCACCAGCCATGCATCGATGCACTCTGACTATTTTGAAACATCGAATGCACTTGACATCGATGCACTCTTAGTGCACCGATGCACTAAGGGTCTAACGGTCAAAATATTTGAATTTTACACTGATGCACCGATGCACTATGGGTATGTATCGATGCATTGACGCTCCCAATTGTTTTTAATTAATTGTTTTCACACTTAAACGACTATTTGACTCCACTAATCATCCCCAACGTTCAGAAGTGATTCAAGGTGTATTTAAGCAAGCTTAGAATCCAATGATCAAAAACAAAAGAAACATCAAGCAATTATAATCAAGAGAGAATCAAAGAGAAAGCATCAAACCTCAAGTTTGAGCATTTCAAGCCTATTTTTCATTCAATATTCATTTTGCTTTCAAGAACACTTATTGTGCTCAATTGTATTCATTCTTGAGTGTTCTTTTCTTTATTTTAGAATTGTGCAAACAATCTACCTTGTGAGGATTTCCTTGTAAGTTTGCAAATTTGTATTGTTCTCTTTGGGAGAGAGTGTTCTCAAGAATTTGGGGTATAATTCTTGAGGGATTGTAAGGTTATTATTTGTCCTCAAAAGAAAGACAAATTAGTGAATTTGTGGAAAATCCTTAGTGTGGATAGCTAAGGTAGTGGACGTAGACTTTGGTTGAGAAAGTCGAACTACTCTAAATCGCTGTGCAATTTCTTTCAATTTTTTACAAAAGCTTCCACCAAAATTTTTATTGCCAATTCACCCCCCTCTTGACCGATTTCGTCAATCGATTAACTCAATAATTGGTATCAGAGCCTAACTCATTTGAAGGTTTAATCGCCTCTTGAGTCGATTCGGGAAGAGTTATATCCATAATCAAAGTCATAAATGGCCTCTACTTCAAACTTCGACTCCGGTTTCGGTTTGATGCCCGTCAACAAGCCTCATTTCTTCAATGGGACTAATTATGCCTATTGGAAAAATAGGATGATGTACTTCATTCAAGCAAGTGACATGGGAGCATGGAATGTCGTAGAAGAATGATACTTCAAGCCTCTCACTCATCCAAGATTATGGAGTGAATGAGAGACAAAAATGTTCCAGCTTAACTCCAAAGCCATCCATATCATATTTTGTGCTCTTGGACCAGATGAATACGGAAGGGTTTCATCTTGTACAACCGCCAAAGAAATATGGGACAAACTTCAAGTTACTCATGAAGGTATCAATGAGGTAAAGAAATCTAAAATTAGTATTCTAACACATAGCTATGAAAACTTCAGGATGAAACCAAATGAAGATATCAAAGCTATGACGGATAGAATCTCAACGATTATCAATGGTCTCAAATCATATGGAGAGATCATTTCAAATGAAAAGCTTGTGAGGAAGTTAGTCTATTCTCTCCCAAAATCGTGGCAATCAAAGAAGACGGCAATCATCGAGTCTAAGGATCTAACATCCTTAACTCTTAAAGAGCTAATCGGTTCACTCCTCACTCATGAAATTATGCTTGAAGATGAGGTAAACCTTTATAAGATTAAAGAGACACCAAATGAGAAGGAGAAGAAGACAAATATTGGAGTTGCTCTCAAATCCACAAAAAATGAGAGTAATTCGGATGAAGATGACGATGACGAGGAAAGGGCATTGTTTTCCAAACGGTTTAGAAAAATGATGAGACCTTATCGAGGAAGAAAATTCAAACGAAATGAAGGCCTAAAAATGAACCAAAAGAGAAGGACCCGATCATTTGCTATGAATGCAAAAAGCATGGGCCTGTCAAATATGATTGCCCACAACTGAAAAGAAAGGGTTAATCAAAGAATAAGCACAAGGCTCATGTGGCTACATGGAGCGATGAAGAAGGTTCCGATGAAAAGGAACAAGAAGTAGCAAACTTGTGCTTGATAGCATTCGGGGAAGATTCTAAGGTAACCTCTAACTCTTCTGATTTTGATGATTTATCCTATGATGAGTTATTATAGGAATATAATGGGTTGGCTACGGATTATGAGAAATTGTTTTTAAAATATAAAAATGATGTTTCAAAATTAAAAAATGAAAATAACCTCATATCCAAAACCAACAACGATCTTGAAAGTAAAATCAAAGATTTGTAAATCAAACTAGAAGAGTTTGAAAAGAAAATTTTGGATTTGCAAAATTTACTTTCAAAGGTCAATGATGATCATCAAAAGAAAATTGATGATCTTGAAACTTCTTTTGATAATGTTGGAACAAAACGTTTTGAAAATTGAGAAAATTCAAAATCCAACTTTGTTAGAAAAAGTTTTAAAAACTACAATCATAGAGGTCCCCAAAGAACCTCTAATGGAAAAATCGTTAGAAGTATATGGGTTCCTAAAGAGCTCATTACTACTAAAGATAAGGATATCCTACACAAATGGATACCTAAGGGGACTAGGATTTTGGAAACTAATGAATATGGACCCAAAAGATTTTGGGTACCAAAAATTAGAAATTAATCTTATGTTTGTAGGAAAAGGAGCATTGCTACAAGGCACGGGAAACAAATCCAAACTCATTGTACCTTGATAGTGGATGCTCAAGACATATGACCGGAGACAAAAACTGGTTCAGTGAGTTTAAAGCCAAGAATGGAGGAGAAGTGACTTTTTGTAACATCCTAAATGACAGGTTAGTGACTAAATTGTAAACATTCAGAATTTGGTGATTAAAGTAGAATATTTATATAGTTTAAAAATAATTGTTAGTAAATATGAAATGAATTTAAGGACAAAATGGTCATTTGCAAGGAATAATAATTAAAAAAAAATTAGGCTATATTATAACCCACGTGGGGCTTGAGTAGGAAACAAATGTTTCCAGATTTTTCTCATATCTTCTTCCTTCTTCCTTATCTTCTTCACTCTTCTCTTCTTCCAAACGTAAAGACCCAAGCTTAAGGTAAGAATCTGAACCTTGGTCGTTTCTTTGATTTTTTAGCTTGGAAATTGAAGTTTGGATGTTATATAAGCTAAAGGAAAGCTTATATGACATTAAGACAACAAGATAAGTGTTTTAGAGATAGATTTGGAAAATGAGTTTTTAGATGAAATTTTGATATGGATGAGTTTTTGAAGTTTGAATAAGATTTTTGACTTGTCAATAAGTTAATTAAGGAATATGGATTGTTAGAATTGATTAGTAACATGTTGAAAATTTGGGTATGATTTTTAGCTTTGAGAATTGGAATGAAGTATTGGAAATAATAAAGTGTTGAAATGGTAGAAGTTAGTTAAAATGGTTGTAACTAAGTTTGGTAGGATGGAAGGAATTGTGTATGAAGAAAATTAGCAAAAATGGAGGATTTTCATATTGGAACAGTAAATTTATGGGAAAATTTACAGATTATACAGAGGGAATCGATACCCCTGGGGGAGGGATCGATTCCCCCTAAAAGAAAATGTTGAAGTTTGGTTTATTAAATTAGTTTAAGTTGTTAGTATCAAATTGCAAGGGTTAGTCTTCTAATAAATATCTTGAAAATTATGTTTATGTAGATCTAAAACGTAATTCTATACTGGAACAATCGAAGAGTTAGGATTGAAACAACGAAAGCGAGGCCAAGGTGAGTGCCTATTTTAAGGGCAGTACAATGGAATAAGACTTGTGATAAGTCTAATCCTATGTTGATTTTTATAGAACAATAGTTATGAACATGCATACATGATAATTATTATGATATATGCATAAGGTATATATGCTCATATGATTTGATAAATGATATATGTGAATAAATTCAAATGTATATGTGATATGATAAGTGACATGAGCACATGAACATATGAAATATAAGAATGATGCCCATAGTATACGATATGAGAACTATAGGTATAGTTGGCATGCCAAGAGTCGAGGGTTTCATAGGTCCTTCGGGACAACTCATAGGTTCTTCGGGACAAATTCACAGGCCCTTCGGGACAAATTTCATATGCCACTCAGTGGGACTTATACGAGCTGTGGTGACAGCAATAGTGCACAACCTCAATTTACTCAAATACCTTGAGTTCTCAGTAATGTACATTGGCTTATAGAAAATTATCAAAGGTAATTGCATTATTATTGCTAAATGTTATATCATTGAATGGATAGATTACATGTTCATATTTATAAGGAATACATCATCATCATATTCATATACCTCACTAAGTCTATGACTTAGCGTGTAAGTGATTTACACGTAGGTACAGAAAAGTAAGAAGATCGATCTTAAGAGCAGCAACGCAGCATACCATCATTAGGGGATCAAATCAGAAGTGAACAACAAAGTATGTATTTTTGTTGTATAAAGTATGTTGGCATGTAATAAGTTGTTAGTTACGAACGCTCTGATCGACTTTTATAATGTTTTGAATGTAATTATGTAAGTGTATAGTAATGAACGGTTGAATTTGTTTACGAATTTTAAGTGCATTGTTTTGTTTGTTTCGGAAGTACTGTAGCAGGGGAATCGGTTCCCTGTAGCAGGGGAATCGATTCCCTATTTATAAACTGGAAAATTTAACATTTTGGGTACTGTAGCAGGTTACTGTTCACGGTACTGTAGCAGATTATTGTTTATACATATTTATTGTTCGCAAATACATTTTTTTCCTCAAAATTTTATACTGAATATATTTTAAATAATATGTTATCTTATAAGTTCAAATGTTTTGTTATTTTATAAGGAAAATTATTTTAAAAAGGTAATGTCACATCTCGGACTCGTACTCGGGTCGGGTACGGGTTAGGGGTGTTACACTTTTGGTGATGATTCAAAAGGTCACATTGAAGGTATTGGTACTATTGGTAATACCTCTTCCATACAAATTAAGAATGTTTTATATGTGAATGGATTAAAGCATAATCTATTGAGTATTAGTCAATTTTTTGATAATGGATTCAATGTCATGTTTGATATTAATGGTTGTAAAGTCATTGACATTGCATCTAATCAGATTATGCTTGTTGGTCATAGAATAGGAAACATATACATGGTGCATTTAGATTCTATATATATGACTAATTTGTGCCTAGTTGCTAAGGATGAACATGATAGTTGGTTATGGCATAGGAGACTAGGACATGCTAGTATGAGTGTTTTGCAAAGGCTAATTCAAGGTGATTTAGTTTGAGGGTTGCCTAAGCTTAAATTTGATAATGATAAAATCTGTGATGTTTGTGCTAAAGGAAAACAAAAGCGAGTTTCTTTTAAATCCATTAATGACGCATCAACTAGTAGAGTATTACAATTGATCCATATAGATCTTTTTAGGCCAACTAGGACTACTAGCTTGGGTGGAAAACAATATGCATTTGTCTTGGTAGATGACTATTCTAGATATACTTGGGTTCTATTCTTAAGTACTAAAGATGAAGCATTAGAAAATTTCATCACATTTTTAAAACTAATCCAAAACGAAAAAGGTTACTCTATCACTAGTGTTAGAAGTGATCATGGCACTGAATTTAAAAATCTTGGATTTAATGAGTTTTGTAATTCTAATGGTATTAGCCATAATTTTTCAGCACCTAGAACCCCTCAACAAAATGGAGTTGTTGAGAGGAAAAATTGAACTTTAGAAGAAATGGCTAGAACCATGCTTTGTGAAAATAATTTGCCAAAATATTTTTGGGCGAAAGCCACAAATACCGCTTGTTATGTTGTAAATCGAGTAATGATTATGTCAATTTTAAAGAAAACTCCATATGAAATTTTCAAAAATAAAAAGTCTAACATTAGCTATTTTCATCCATTTATATGTAAATGTTTTGTTTTAAATAACGGTAAAGAAAACATTGGCAAATTTGATGCTAAAAGTGATGAAGGAATTTTTCTGGGTTATTCCTTAAATTCTAAAGCTTATCGAGTATTTAATAAAAGAACTTTAGTTGTAGAAGAGTTTATACATGTTGTTTTCGATGATAATCCCCTTCCGAGGAAGGATTCTTGTGTAAATGATGATGTAGGTATTATAAATACAAATGAAGTTAAACATGACGTTGAAGAACCATCATCAAAGAAAGAAACAAAAGATGAGGTAACTCATGATCCTCTTGAGAATCCAATCATTGAAGAAATGGAAGTATCTTATCCAAGAGATTGCAACTATGTCAAGGATGGTGAGATTATAGGTGATCCATCCAAAGGGGTAACAACTCGATCTTCTATTAGAAATATTTGTAATTATGTTGCATTTATTTCATGCATAGAGCCTAAGAATGTTAAAGAAGCATTAAAAGATGATAATTGGATTATGGCTATGCAAGAAGAATTAAATCAATTTGAGAGAAGTAAAGTATGAACATTAGTTGAAAGGCCTAGTAATAAATCTATTGTAGGTACTAGATGGGTATTTAGGAATAAGCTTGATGAGAGTGGTAATATAGTGAGAAACAAGGCTAGACTTGTTGCTCAAGGGTATACTCAAGAAGAGGGCATAGACTATGATGAAACATACGCTCCCGTAGCTAGGATGGAAGCAATTAGAATGTTATTAGCATTTGCATGTTTTCATGAATTTAAATTATATCAAATGGATGTTAAAAGTGCATTTTTAAATGGTTTTATAAAAGAAGAAGTGTATGTGGAACAACCTCCAGGTTTTGAAGATTCAAAATTTTTGGATCATATTCTTAAATTGACAAAAGCACTTTATGGTTTAAAACAAGCACCAAGAGCTTGGTATGAAAGATTGTCAAACTTTTTAATTGAAAAAGGTTTTTCAAAAGGGAAGGTTGACACTACATTGTTTTTAAAGCAAAAAGGTAAATATTTATTAGTAGCTCAAATTTATGTTGATGATATAATATTTGGTTCTACTAATGATGCTCTTTGCCAAGAATTTTCTAAGCTAATGCAAAGTGAGTTTGAGATGAGCATGATGGGGGAGCTCTCATTTTTCTTGGGACTCAAAATCAAGCAAAGAAAAGATGGCATCTTCATCAATCAAGCTAAGTACGTCAAATATATGCTCAAGAAGTTTGGACGGGAAAATGGCAAACCTTATGACACTCCAATGAGCTCTTCAACAAAGCTTGACTTAGATGAAGGAGGTAAATGTGTGGATGTTAAATTATATAGGTCAATGATTGGATCTCTACTTTATCTAACCACAAGTAGACCGGATATTATGTTTAGTGTTTGCTTATGTGCTAGATTTCAATCATGCCCTAAGGAATCACATTTACTAGTTGTTAAGAGAATCTTTAGATACCTTAAGGACACTCTTAGTTTAGGACTTTGGAATCCTAGAGACTCTAGCTTTAGCTTGCATGCTTTTTCTGATGCGGATTATGGATGATGCAAATTAGATAGGAAAAGCACCTCCGGTACTTGCCAATTCCTTGGAAATATGTTGATTTCTTGGTTCTCAAAGAAACAAAATTTTGTTGCATTATCTACCACTGAAGCTGAATACATTTCAGCTGGTAGTTGTTGTGCACAAGTTTTATGGATGAAACAACAACTTTTTGATTATGGAATTGAAGTAGGTACCATTCCTATCAAGTGTGACAATACTAGTGCAATTTGTCTCACTAAAAATCCCATCCAACACTCTAGAACTCAACACATTGAAATAAGACATCACTTCATTAGAGACCATGTCACTAATGAAGATGTAGTTCTAGAATTTGTTGATACTTTGCACCAATTAGCGGATATCTTTACAAAACCTTTAGACAATGAAAGATTTTGGACACTTAGGAGTGAATTAGGTTTGACCAATCTATCTTCACTTAGTGTTTAAAATAATTGTAGCACTTTTAAGACTAGATGAAAAATGCTTAATTTTTGATTGCATTCATTACTATTAGTTAGGGGGAGTTCATAATTCTTGATGAAAATTTATTTTATGTTCAAAAGTTGTTTAAGGATTAATTTGATTGATTGAACATGATTAATTTTCAATATATTAGTTACAAATACCACTAGAGCCAATTAATTTAGCATTTTGAGTATTTTAAAACGAATTTTTGTCATTTTTGTGCTTAGTGCATCGATACACTTAACAGTGCATCGATGCTTCCCTTTGAATGTGCATCGATTCATCATGTTGATGCACCAATGCACGCCTTGAATGTGCATCGATGCACATGGTCATTCATCGATGCATCCGTCGTGTTTTTGGTTAAAATGCCTCATTTTCTTCATTTTCTCAAAACCTAAAATCTATTCTCTCCAAGCCGTTCGTCCCTCTCACTCTAAAATCTCCATTCTTGCTCAAAATCAACGATTTTCATCGGAATCTTCAAGCTTTTCAACTTGCAAACTTGCTTCAATCATTAAATCGTGCAAAACAACTCCTCTTCCCTCTTAATCCTAATTTTCAAGGTATTTTTCTAAAAACCTCTATTTTGCAAATTTTTTATTTTAGAACTAGTTTTGATTAGTTCTAGGATGAACATTATATCAGGCATTGATTGTTTGTTGGTTCTAAACTAGATTTTACTACCAATTTCGTCAAAAACAAACAATTTTTCAAAAAAATTCTTTGAATTTCGAAATTTAATCAAAAATTAGTAATATTTTTTTTGATTTAATTATGTTGTTTTCATGAAAACTATATTATGATATTATTAAAAAGTTTTCAAAACATGCCCATTAGGATATGGTTTAGAGAGCCTTGAATTATTGAGGACTCATTTGAGTTTTGGGATTGATTATGCATATGTGTGTTTCAAATTGTAGGTGACATTCCTTATTCTGATTTCCTTTAATCTTGTCAAATCCTAAACGACCTAGGTCATCTTTGAGTCGATCAAACCAAAATTGTCCTCCTGTTCCTCAACCTCCTAATCCCGTTCCTCCTCCACCTTCATCTCTATTAGGGTCTTGTTTTAACATGCCTGAGCGTCGTAGAGACGAATTGTACTCTAGGTACAGAAACTCTTTCCAAACATATAGAATCTGTGAAGAGCTTATTCCTTCGCTTCAAGCTATGGTTGACATTGATTTCGAATACCTTCCGATTCTTAAAGCTTGGAAGTTTGATAAATTGTTTAAGCTTAAACCTATCGTCTATCAACAATTGGTCCGCATTTTCTATTCTATTGCGGTGTGTATTCAAAATGAAACTCAATGTGGAACTATAGCCATTAGATCCTATCTTTTAGGCCAATATATTAATATTGACCCCGAGACTATAATTTTTCAATTTGGGTTAGATGATAATGGTGTATATAATGAAAGTGAAAATGTGGAATATCCCTATGTTCCAAACTCAAGTGTTAGTACTCTACAATCTCATCATGATCGTTTTCTCCATTTGATGATCTCTTGGTGGTTTAGACCATCCGGAGGTAGGTACTCCACACTTCGTGCTAGGGATTTATAGTGGATGTATTGTCTTAAAAATAAAATCGAAATAAATCTGCCCCACATTATATTTAGTCAACTAGTGGACATCATAAATATTGTTCCTTCAAAACATGTTGAAACATTGATTTATGGATGTCTTCTTAGTAACCTCTTTATCAAACTTGGTCTAGACGTTTCTCTTTACAATCCTATCCCACTTCAAAATCAAATCAATCTCACATCCTTGAAGAAAGTGGATTGGAAACAAGACGAGGTTACCGGTCAATGGGTTTTTAGACCCAGAAAGCAAACTCCGGGAGCTAGTTCCTCACGAGCTGCTCCTAGCTCCTCTCGTACTCCTCCTCCTCCAGCTCCGGCTGATGACGATGATCCTGAATTTCAACAACTTATGCAAGACATCGATGATCATGTACCTGATGACGAGCCTGCACCGGAACCAGCTCCACAATAAGAACAAATGCCTCCGTATTTTCTTTCGTTTTTGGAGACATTTGATTTACGGTATGCGTCCATGGATTCACGCTTCACATTCATTGAGTCCCAACTCTTTACCTTGGGAGCTCGACAACAAGATATGAATGATCGTTTGGATGCACTCTCGCTTGAGATGAGAGCTCGTTACCCTCCTCTTGCTTCCGATCCTTTAATGGATGAATAGACTTATTTTTCATTGTTTTTGGGTTGAACTTACATTGTTAAAACATTTTGGATTAACTTTCTTTGATCATTGGATGACTGTTTGATATTTTATATTTTGGTTTATTACAACATATGCATCATTTATTTTAGTTGCAATATAACCGATTTACCTTTTCACATTTTTATTATGAATATTGATTATGAAACTAATGGCTAACTCTCTTTTGATTGTGATCTTAGCAGCTTAAGCTATTTATATATATAGATATTTAATCAATTGGCTATGTTTTTTCAAAACCTTGTTCAAATCGATTTTAAGTCTTTTTGATTTAACAAAAAGGGGGAGAAATGTTAAGTGTGTCAAAATGTTTTCAAAAGGGGAAGTGTTATAGTATGGGGGAGTAATTTTTTCTAACTTGAAATTGATTTCAAATTTTTAGAAAATCTAAAAATAACACAAATGTTTTGTTATATCAAAAAAGGGGAGATTGTTGAAAACATTTTTGTATTTCGATATAACAAATTAGTTTAAATAAATTTTAAGATTTTACAAACGATTTTCTAAATATATTCGATTCAATTAATCGAATATCAAATTATTATTCCAAGTCTTTTAAGACCAATTTCAAACCTTACTAAAATGTGTAAAATTGTTTTGAACAAAAAATCAAGCCTAAAATCAATTTTTCAGAGTGATGCACCGATGCACCAATCCATGCATCGATGCACCATGAATTAAATTGAACATCGAATGCATTTCATGCATCGATGCACATACCATGCACCGATGCATTGAGGATTTTATGAAAACATCGAATGCATTTGATGCATCGATGCACCAGTCATGCATCGATGCACTCTGGCTATTTTGAAACATCGAATGCACTTGATGCATCGATGCACTCTTAGTGCACCGATGCACTAAGGGTCTAACGGTCAAAATATTTGAATTTTACACTGATGCACCGATGCACCATGGGTATGCATCGATGCACAATGGGTATGCATCGATGCACTGACACTCCCAATTGTTTTTAATTAATTGTTTTCCCACTTAAACGACTATATTGACTCCACTAATCATCCCCAACATTCAGAAGTGATTCAAGGTGTATTTAAGCAAGCTTAGAAGCCATTGATCAAAAATAAAAGAAACATCAAGCAACTAGAATCAAGAGAGAATCAAAGAGAAAGCATCAAACCTCAAGTTTGAGCATTTCAAGCCTATTTTTCATTCAATATTCATTTTGCTTTCAAGAACACTTATTGTGTTCAATTGTATTCATTCTTGAGTGTTATTTTCTTTGTTCTAGAATTGTGCAAACAATCTACCTTGTGATGATTTTCTTGTAAGTTTGCAAATTTGTATTGTTCTCTTTGGGAGAGAGTGTTCTCAAGAATTTGGGGTATAATTCTTGAGGGATTGTAAGGTTACTCTTTGTCCTTAAAAGAAAGACAAATTAGTGAATTTGTGGAAAATCCTTAGTGTGGATAGCTAAGGTAGTGGACGTAGACTTTGGTTGAGAAAGTCGAACCACTCTAAATCGCTGTGCAATTTCTTTCAATTTTCTGCAAAAGCTTCCACCAAAATTTTTATTGCCAATTCACCCTCCTCTTGGCCGATTCCGTCAATCGATTAACTCAACAGTGTCAAATAAAAAATATCAAGCAAAAAAATATTGATGTTTCATTGTCGTTGTTGACTTACTCGCAAAAAACTTAATCACTGTGGACTAGACATGTGTTGCAGTATCGACCCCAACTAAATGAAGAATAATCGACGGAGATATCGTGGAAAAAGGCCACGAAGACAAAACACTATCTTATGCCAAAAAGTTTTTACGCCTCATTAGTTGTAACCAAACCATCCATTAGAGTCACCGTTGGAGGCGATGGAGTAGCTCCACCAGTGATAAGCTTCTCAAGGCAATGGCTCCTCACAGCCAAAAGAACATGTTGTTTTCACAGTAAGTAATTACGCTTGTCTAAAACAACACTCAAACACTTAGTGATGAACGCCTTTTGAAAGACTACCACTGACTTTTCATCTTGATCACCCATGAAAATTAGAAACAAATAAGAAAGATTAGTACAACGAGGAAGAACAAGAAGACCCTGCAGGTCCCAAAGCTCTAGATACCATATTGAGAAAATAACATTTTTTTAAATAAACATAATGCCACACTTTTTCTCATTTGTAAATCACGTGTATATATATAAGATAATACAAACTCTCTAAATCCCTCTAAATCCCTCTAAATCAATGTTCTAACAACTATCTACATTTTGTTAATATTAATGTTTAACAAAGTCTCTATATTCTAATATTAATGTCTAACGAGAAATAAAATAAAAAATTGTAATAAAAATATATATATTTATGCTTTAATTTTGATATTCTTAATGAATTTTAATATTAACTTAAATTTAAATTTTCAAAAATATGTTTTAAAATAAATTAAATTTATATTACACCCTTTAATGAAATAGACAAAGAAAATGAGATGAAAAAAATGAGCAATAATTGAATCAAATTAAATATAAAAAAGAATCAAAATATTTAATTTAAAAGCTAAAGGATGATTAAATATTTAATTTTTTTCTGCTGCGGAAACTGAAAAAAATAAAGGGTTGAGAATGGCATCACCACTCTCCAGCCAAGCATTTTTGTGCACATCAACTCATTTCTCACTTACAGTATGGAAATAGTAATATTTTAATGAACAGTATCCCTTCTTTAATTGAGAAAATAATCTCAGTGACAAAAAATGTATTATAATATACGATTTTAATCAATTTTTTTGAATTTGCCAAAATGACCAACTAAATCGCAATGCGATCGGTAATTCGCAACGTGATCTCCGATATCACAAATCAGTTTTTAGATTCGAAACGCGAACTTCGACTATCGCAACGCGAACTTTGACTATCGCAATGCGATTTTCCAAATTCGCTGCGATAGTCCAAGTTCGCGTTGCGATTTATTCCAAATTCGTTGCGATAGTCCAAGTTCGCGTTGCGATAGTCCAAGTTCGTTGCGATAGTCGAAGTTCGCGTTGCGATTTATTCCAAGTTCGTTGCGATAGTCGAACATCGCGATGCAATTTATTCCAAGTTCGTTGCGATAGTCGAAGTTCGCGTTGCGATTTATTCCAAATTCGTTGCGATAGTCTAAGTTCGCGTTGCGATATATTCCAAATTCGTTGCGATAGTCGAAGTTCGTGTTGCGATTTATTCCAAGTTCGTTGCGATAGTCCAAAATCGCAACGACTGGTGGTATTGCATTTGTTTCTTAAGAATTTTCTCTAATTAGTTGGTCATTTTGGCAAATCAAAAAAAATTGGTTAAAATCGTATATTATAAGACATTTTTTATCACTGAGATTATTTTTTCTCTTTAATTTAAACAGAAAATAATAATATTAATTTATATACCAAACAATATACTAACAGGACATGAAAGTCAAATACGAGTAATGAGAAAATGTTGTCACTCGTAACCGAACATTGAAAAAGGATGCTTTTAGCAGCAAGGGTGAGGTGCACACTCAGCGGTCGGTCTAATTTCCAGCATGAGATAATTTAAATGATATATAAAATTATTATTTAAAAAAATGAATTTAAGTAATATAATTTATATGTTATTAAATAAAAGATCATTAAACATACTGTTTAAAAATAAAAATAAACAAACAATGCTCGTTAAAAGATCATTTTACTTCAAAAAGATAACTACGTTGGGTAGGCTAATAAACAATGAACGGGTTTGATTTTCTTTCTTCCGTCGATGATTTCGGAGTGAGATTTAAAAAGGAAACGTGTAAGTCAAACTATAAATGCTAAAAATATTATTTCATATAAGATTGATCATAATCTTTATTTAAAATTGTATAGGGTTAGTTTATAAAATTCGAGTAAAGCGAGTTATTTTAATTTAATTGTAAATTTTTATAATATTATTATTTTATTTTAATTTAAATTATTTTTTATAATAATAACAATACATATATATTTCTTCATTTGTTTATATGTAAATTAGTTTACCCTTATTATCATATGTAATTGGTAAGGGGCGGTAGGATAGTAGGTTGCTCCCAATACCAGGTTGAGAGTAATTACAGTGAGAGACCTCCGAATTATGAATTGCTCACCGTGGGACTCGATCCCACGACCCCAAGGTTAAGAGCCTTGTGCTCTACCAACTAAGCTGGACAAACAATTTTGTTTATATGTGATATACATATACAGAGCTGAGAGACTCAACTCAAATATAAAAATTGGTCTATTAATTATTAAAAAAATCGAGTTATTTGACTTTTATTTCATAACTTGACTTTAATTTAATTTTTTTTAGAATCGAGTCAAATTTATGAAATTTTGACTCGAAATTAATTCGAGTTGAGTTTTTCTAAAACAAATCTAATTAAAAAAAAATTAAATTTTCAAGTCGAATGTTGTTGGCCCATACTTTTACCTTATTAAAATAAATACTTTAATTTATTATGAATCTAATCATCATATTTTATATAAAAAATTCCAGTGGATATATATAATAATCTGAAGTGGATATCTGTGTTTTAATAAGTGGAACGTTGTGTGTTGGTTTATTATGGAGCAACTTCATAACGTTTCATGGCATTTCCAGTACCTTGGAGACATAACAACTGATTCTAGAACTCATTCATTTGGTGTAATACTTTGGTAAAACCAGCGAAAACGACGGAGTTTAATTGGGACAATGGCGAAATTAGTTAAAAAGAAAGACGGGGGAGTGATGAATAAAGATACGAAGCGCAAACTCCGGTGATTTGCAAGGGACAGACAAGCAGCGCCGTAGCGACAGTTTCCGTAGATCGGACATCACAAGCCCACATCGTTGTCCGTGTCGATTTCGGCACAGGCGAATGGTTTAGGCCGCCCTTTTGCGACCTTGATTGTGCCATTGTTCCGGACAAATTCATTTACTGCCTGCCTAGTGCCTACAATTCGACGCCTACCATCTTCTTATTGGGTCAAACTGCGATCTACTGCCGCTGCACCAATGCCGAGGGAGAAACAAACAAGTTATGCCCCATTATTTTAACGCCACTACCACTACCGTCGACAGGTTTGAACTTTGAATCTTACCTAACTCGATAGAGTCGCGTTTCTTAAAATGAATTTAGATTTGGATAGAGTCATATTAGGATGGAGGATAAGAGCGTAAACGAATAGAGCGTTCGGTAAACTGTTTGTATAATTTTTCTTTTTAGAGAAAATAATCTCAGTGACAGAAAATTCTTTATAATATACAATTTTGACCAACTTTTTTTTGATTTGCTAAAATAACCAACAAAATCGCAATGTGATCTCCAGTATCGCAAATCAGTTTCCAGATTCGCAATGCGATTTTGACTATCGCAATGCGAATATGTAAATCGCAATGCGATTCTGACTATCGCAACGCGATAATACATAATCGCAACTCGATTCTAACTATCGCAACGCGATTCTGACTGTCGCAACACTGAATTTCAAATTCGCAACATGTTTTAGTTTTGCAAAACAAATGTTTTGGGTATATAACTACGCAGCAGAAGCAACTCATAACCTAAATCCCTAAATCGCAACTCATTCCATCTCCATCTATCACTCTTTCCGGCGACATCCGTTCCTATATCCAACGACATCCTTCCCCATCCAGTAACAAGTTTTAGTTTCGCAGCTCGTTTGTTTAGTAAATTAATTTACAATAATGAAATCATCTAATGTTGATCATGTTTGGATAGATTTGTGTTTTGGAGGGTCATGGGAGAATGTTCATGGTGTTTTACAATATATGCCTTTACCCATGAATCTTCAACTAAAACTGTCATTAAAAAAGTTAACTTATGAAACTCTAATGTTATGTGTTGCAAATAAATTAAATTTAGAGCCCTTAAGTGGATTTAGGTTATCTTATCAGAGAAAATGTAAAGTTTATTTGTTAACTAACAATGAAGATGTTGAACGATTCATTGCTTACATTAGTGTTTTGCAAGATGATGTTACATTGTATGTTGTTGAACCTAGAAGTAGTGAAGTTGGGTCAGTAGCGGGTAGTAATCAACTAAGTTTATCAACCCCAGTTTATGATGCTCAAAATTTAATGGTTCCACCACAATTTCATCACCAAGTAAATTTTTGTTTCACCACATTTCCAATACCAAACACAATCTCAAAACCCACAACCTTTCCCTAATCCAAATCCCAATCAACTTTCAGCACCAAATTCCGGTTTTCGTTAACCAGTTAGAAGATGATAAGCCAACAGAAAAAATTGTGAGTACTAGTCGGTATTCGAAATTTGATCTTGGTCAATACCCCGACTTTGATCTTGGTCAATACTCGGATTTTGATGATATTTCAGAAGAAGAAACAGACCCTGCGTGTAATGATTTTGATATTGGTCAATACCCAAATTTTGATGATGAAACAGCCGCTGCCGAGGAAGATGTTGTTGATGATAATGAGGAGGAAGTTACGACTGTGAATGAACATGTTGAACATCCATTCTGTAATTCATATAACCATGAAGAAGAGAAAAAGAAGAATAAGAAATCCCCGAAGAAAATGCCACGGGAGTATAACTGGAATATGCCAGAATTACTTTAGATACCGGAAGAATAGTTGGTAAAAATAGCAGTTGATTGTTACACAAAAATTATTCGTATCAAGAAAGATAATTGTTTTGATACAAAGGAAGACTTGAAGATAGCTTTGTATACGAAATGTGTGGAAGATGGCTATCAACTAAAAGTTAACAAATCAAGCAAAGATCGTTTCGAAACAAGGTGTATGATTGACAAAAACTGTACGTGGCGTATGATTGCAAAGAGGATAAAAGATTGCGAAATGTTTCAAGTTAGGAATTTTATTGATAAACATACATGTTCAAGAACCCAAGTTTTTCCTCACCATAGACAGGCAAACAAAAAGGTGTTGGGTGGTTTTCTGGCTGAGTTAATGTTTTTGAATGGCATGGTATATCGGGGACATGAAATTATGACTGACATGAATGCTCGGTTCAAGATTAGTATCTCATATTCTCAAGCATGGAGAGTCAAATGTTATGCCTTGGAATTGTTGAGGGGTCGCCAGAAGCATCGTTTGCCCAACTGTCGGCTTATTGTCACAATTTAAAGCTGAAAAATCCTGGGTCGGTAACTCATATCAAAACAGATAGAGATGGACGCTTTGAGTTGTTGTTTATCGCCATTGGTGTAGCGGTTAGTAAATCAATATAATTTTGTTGACTCATTTTTGTTAGTTACATGCATTTCACATTTAAATGATTATATTTCTTGTGTATATGATTTTGTAGATTCGTTCGTTTATTACTTGCATGCGCCCAGTTATTATAGTTGACGGATCACATTTAAAAGGTCGATACCTTAGAGTAAACTTATTAGCAGTAGCCATGGATGCTAACAATGAGATACTGCTAATAGCTTACGGGGTTGGCAAATCTGAAACCTCTGATTCATGGACATGGTTTATGGGGCATCTTAGGGATTGCATAGGTCCTATTAGCAATCTGACAATCATATCCGATAGGGCAAACTCAATTGACAACGCTGTTAGAAGGTGTTTCCCAGATGCTTTTCATGGACTTTGTGGTGTTCATTTATACAGAAATCTAAAATCAAGGTCTGCTGGTATAAAAAATCACAAATGGACATACTGGAAGGCTGTAAAAGCTTATCGGGAAGTGGATTTTAATAAGCATATAAATTGTTTAAGACGTATTTTGCCTCAGTGTGCTCAAACACTAGAAGATGTCGGGTTTGAAAGATGGTCAAGAGTACATCAACTTGGAGCAAGATATGGTTTCATGACGTCTAATAGTGCAGAATCAATCAACGCTCTAAGTCGTCATTCCCGGAAATTACCCATTACTATGTTAATGGAGTTTTTTCGAGCCTCTATTCAACAGTGGTACTACAAGAAAAGAAACCATGCATGTATTATTTCTTTAAATTCGTAACTTATCAAATATTTTACTAAGTATTATTTATTTAAATTTACAGGAACATTGGAACATCGTGTTACACCATGGACTGAAAAAAAGATAACGAAACGTGTTGTGAAGTCAACGTCGTGGAGAGTTGAACCATGTTCAAACACTTTGTTTGAAGTATTGAATAATAACTTAAATGAGCTTGTCGATCTAAATGCAAAGACGTGTAGTTGTATGAAATGACAAACATCTGGTTATTCGTGTGGTCATGTTATAAAAGTTGCTCTTCATCTAAACCAAGATGATTCAAGCGCATACGCTATGGATTGCTACACTACAGAAGTATATCGACAGACTTATGCTGAGATTATCTACCCTATTCCACATCCTTCTGAGTGTGACATACCAGATGACTTACAAACAGTTTTGCCACCAGCCATGGACAGAAGGCTACCTGGCCGACCAAAAAGTCACGATCATATACCGTCTAAGGGTGAAGAGAAGAAGAGATCGACATGTAGTCGGTGCAAGGAAAATGGCCATACAAGATTGACATGTGGATCACCAGTGCCATCACAATCATCTTTTCCTCTACCAAAATATGGATCCTCATCAAAATCCAAAGCTCATATGGTGTCAAGAAAAAGGCAATCAAAATCGCAATCAAAATCAAAATCCCAATCACAACCGGCTTTACCTTTTGGGACTATTAACTTAGGTGATTTTTAAATGCAAACGTTGTATTATGTGTATTTTATGTGTAAACTTTTAACATTTTCAGTTAGGCATGTATTAGTAACATGAGTTTGAACATTGTTATGATCTGTTCAGTTGTTATCACTTATTACACATTTATTTGAATATCGCAACGCGAATTTGACTATTATATGTATTTTATGTGTAAACTTTTAACATTTTCAGTTAGACATGTATTAGTAACTTGAGTTTGAACATTGTTATGATCTGTTCAGTTATTATCACTTATTACACATTCATTTGAATATCGCAACGCGAATTTGATTATCGCAACTCAAAAATTGCAACGCGAATTTGACTATCGCAACGCGAATTTGACTATCGCAACGTGAATTTGATTATCGCAACGGGTATTTGACTATCGCAACGAGAAAATTGCAAAATGTATTAGACTATCGCAACGCGAATTGACTTTCGCGTTGCGATTTTGGCTTTCGCATTACGATTTTGAGTTTAGCGTTGCGAAAGTGTACATTCAACAAGTCTTTTGCCTTCAATATGATGCAGATTGAAATCAACAAATCAACTTTTACATTTCAATCAATTAAACAAGCACAAATAAGAATTATTTACACATCAATATTAAACAAAACAACTTTTACAAATCAATTTTTACAAATCAATTAAACAAGCAAAAAATGCTAATAATTCTTATTTTCCTCATCAATTAAACAAATCAGACTTTTAAGAATCAATTAAACAATCAAAAAAAGTGTACCCCAAACAGTTGTTTATGCACCCATACATCAATTTCACGCAGCTCACTTCAGGATTAACCTGCAGAAACCAAACATTTGCTCAAACAACACTTTCTACACATCTAAAACCAACAAACAAAAAATTATTATTGAATTCTAGGTACTTAACAACACTTGAATTTGACATACAAATTGTTTATGGACACTTTCATAATACGGATGCAGGTAGGCAGCGTCTCGCATATATCGCTCTAGCCATAAAATGCCAAAACCACAAGCCTATTGTACCTCTATCTCTATCAGTGGGAGGTAGAAACTGTGTACTTCTTATCGTCAAACGCTCCAAGCACATGCATACGAGAGGACCACAATCCCATATGGCTTCCTACATTTGTTGTGGCGCGGTCTCGTCTCTGATAACTATAACATTGAACTTCTTTGGCTTCTTGTTTCCAGAATAAGTCCAATAATTAATCGCATCCAAGAATTTAGCCAAATGAGAGCTCCATCCCTTAATAATATCTCTCAAATCAGACAATGATATGTAATTTATCATGCTGTCATATACTATTATCTTCAGGGATGGGAGCTGAAGCTCGACGAGAAGCCAATGAGTACGTTCCAAAACAGGGATAAACACCTGCAATCATAAGTAATAATTCAAATTGCGCACTTATTTACGAATACCTTTAAAATATTTTAAAAAAAATAAATACTAACCTTATCGACCTCCCACCATGCAAGATAAAGTTTAGCTTGTCCATTAGCCAACACATATGATTCCTGTCATTGATTCTTCAAGTGAACTACGTGAAAAGACGTTGGCATAATTGTATATCGCGTATTTTTTTTATTTTTCTTCAATTTCCTTACTATTAGAAGACGTGACACCCATGCATCAATATGCTGTTTTACAAAAAATGACATATATTAGTGAATTACATAAATTTAAAAAAAATTAATCAAAATGAAATATAAGAAGAAATATAAGACTTACCCCCCATCAAAATAGCCTTTGTCTTCAACCCCTAATAACACACCCCACCAAGACCGATCAATCAACAAATGCATATCATCGTTGAGTTTGTATATGTCAGCGTAACACCCTTGGCTCCGCTCATGTAGATAAAAATCAACTGCGGTCTTAGCCCAAAGGATATTATCCATAATTGTTTCCGGTAGTTGTTTCCTCTCCACTTCATCTGCCGGAATGGTACTGGCCGATAACTCATACGAAAGCCAACAGTCATTCATCATGTCCGGCACGTGAGGGGGTTTCTCAATAATTCGACATATTACGCCATATGAATCGGGCTCTTGAATGGTGGAAGGGACCTTTTCAACGATGACAATGGCCTCTTGAACGGTGGGAGGGGACTCTTGAGGGATGATAGGGGCCTCTTGAACGATAGGAGAGGCCTCTTGAACGATGACTGATGAGTCAGGCTTCTTCTTACGGAGTCTTCGCACTATTGGGGGGAACGGAGACGTAATGGCATATGCACGCCGTCTGATGCGTGAACCCCTTTGTGCAAGAAAAACCCGACGTAAAGCATCCACCTTATCGGGCCGCTAAAAAAAATTATTAATACATAAATCAGTAAATAAATAGACATGATATTAAACAGTGAAAACAAAGACAAATATGTTTTAAACTTGCACGGTATTCACCCAAGTAATTATTCTATCATAGTTCACAAAATGCATCAGATAACATTCCAGAAGTAACTCTTCCCAAATCAACAGCCACCGTTTCTTCTTCCAGGAAATAACTCTAGGAATATCATTTGATGTTTTTAATGCATATGTCTGCATGTCGGGAAAAGCCTCAAATATCAAAATCTACAAAAACAATATAATACACAAACATTAGTAATTGTTAAATAATTAATTATAATTTTGGAAACATTATATAGAAATTCTTATCTTAAAGGCCCAAATAAAGCCTGACAATATGTATTTGGAACCATCGCCACACAAACTTTTGCGGTCATCAAAGGTAGACGACAACTTATTCCAGGTAGCTTTCCATAAATACGAACCCCATGGAAACAGGTTCCATGGATTTAGGTCCTCTACCAATAATATTAGGTCCTTAGGAATAGGTTGTCTGGCCTCTCTGCCTAAAAAGCCGGCATGCAAAAGTACTAAAAGGCATACTCGGACAACATCGACGTCATCCATCCGAGTAAAACCATCTTTCTTATTCAATAATCTCGTCAAGTCGTCGAAGTGTAAATTCGGCTTCTCCATTGACAGCTCAGGAAAAACCCGAGATAACCATGATGGGCGGGTAATATGACTAGTGTATCGACCTACATCATCGTGTCCGAAGCGTAGACCAGTGATTAAGCAAAACTCCTCCCGCCCAAAACACGTATACGCCGGTGGAAAATAAAACCATATCTCTTCATTACCACGTTTTATACTCTCGGGTAGATCGCTAGTCATGGTCTGAAGCCACAAATGGGTCAACATAGCATCTCCACCCGGATGTTGTACTTTCAGCCATGGCCCAAAGCAAGTATCCTCAAACAATGTTCTTTGTACAGGTGAAAGCTTCGACGCAATTGTAGTGACTAGGCTTATTTTATTCCTTAAGGTCAATTGAGCCGAAAAAAGTTCTACAAAAACAATAAACATACCAAGTTAGATTAAAAACTACACTGTGAAGATATACCAAAAACAATAATAAACATAAAGAGTAGTAGCAGTTTATTCTTCAAACTTAAATTTGCAACACTGTGAATTTTGTATTTGTCTTTTTTGTTTGTTGAAGTAATGCAATTCATTCAAGTTTCAATTTGCAGAAGAATAATAGTTTCTGAAACTTAAAATTGCAATACGAAAATGACTATCGCAACGTGAATTTGACTATCGCAACGCGAAATGAAAATCGCAACACGAAAATGACTATCGCAACGTGAATTTGACAATCGTTGCGATTTTTATTTCGCGTTGCGATCCTCGGTTTTAAATAGTCATTGTCTAAAATTGAAACTTGAATGAATTGCATTACTTCAACCAAAAGACAAAACAAAGACAAATACTAACTTTACAGGGTTAAAGACTAAACAGTTTAGCAGTATTGGCAGCAATCGAATGAATTTAATAAGCAATCTAAGTGAAATGGTTAATCTATTATTGAAATTACCAGTAAACTTATCATCAATTTCAATATGAAAAACCTAATAATAATGCAAAAATTTCAAAATAAAAATAATTAAAAAAACTAATCCTCAGTGGTTGATTTGGTTGATTTTCCATTTCTGATCGTGAATGATTGTGAGGATGGCTCTGAGAGATGGAGATAGACGGATTTCGCCGTAGATGGAGACGGATTTCGTCGGAGATAGGGACGGATGTCGCCATAAAGAGTAAGAATGGAGATGTGACTGAGTTGTGATTTAGGGTTTTAGGTTAAGAGTTGCGATTACGGGATGTATTAATATTCGTGTTTGGAATTTGAAAATAAAAGACGCGTTGCGATACTAATGGCGCTTTGAAAATCGCATTGCGATTTTGTATTATCGCGTTACGATATTCAGAATCGCATTGCGATAGTCAGAATCGCGTTGCGATTTACATATTCGCATTGCGATAGTCAAAATCGCTTTGCGAATCTGGAAACTAATTTGTAATACTGGAGATCGCGTTGCGATTTAGAGATCGCATTGCGATTTTGTTGGTCATTTTGGCAAATCGAAAAAAAGTTGGTCAAAATCGTATATTATAAGGAATTTTTGGTCACTGAGGTTATTTTCTCTTTTTGTTTATGTTCGTTTGTTAAGCTAAATAAATGAGTATGAATAATTTTTTTTATATTTATTTAATATACGAACGAACACGAACATAAATGTATTTGGTTTGTTTATGTTTACGAATAAATTTTTTTATGAGCTCGTTTATCAACACATTCATTTATATTCATGAACATGCTCGTTTATCCAGTTATTGTTGAAGGTATGAACTAAATTGAACATATGGTAAAATTAAAGCTTAACCTGAATTTTAAGGAGTTTAAGCATTAGTGACATAATTTTACCATTTTCTTTAGCTTATATATTAAAGGATAAAATAAAAAATTAAACATATAAACAAAAATGTTCGTGAACTCTAAATTAACACGTTCGCGAACTTTAAACGACCATGTTTGTGAACAATAAAGAAACGAACACAATATTAAAAATTTAAACAAACATGAACATCTTAAAATAAACAAATGAACACAAACATTATATTAAAAATTTAAACGAACATGAACATCTTCAAAAATTTCGGGTGGAGGGTATATATTTTTCAAGTGTGGTCGTGTTGACAAAAAACCCGACCTGTTGTTATCTCTATCATATTTGTGTTTCTTTGGATGAAAAAGGGACAAATTATAAAGTATTTAATTGTGCTCAAGTTTATGTACTCTTTTGATTTTTTTTGCCCTCTCGATTTTTAAGGTTTCGTCTTGACCATTTCAGACCGATCTGTTTTTGGTGGATGAGTCTCCCGGTATAGATTTTTTGTACACACAAAAACTTAAACTCGAGATCTATTTAAGCGATATCAGATTGTTTACCACTTGAACCAACCCGTTAGTATATACTTTTAACTTTTGAAATTTAATGATTCCGCTAAATTTAATTCCACTTGATAACATGTATAAGTACACACATATATATTTGCCCCTAATATTTGAAACCTTGATTCATTAATTTCTACTGCAATATGTGACATAGCTCGTAGGTTTGTTTGTTTGTTTTTTTTTATTTTTGTTATCGAATATTTAATTTTATTTAAAGGATGAATTGACGATGAGCATCTCTATGTAATTCAGCACCCATATTTTTACTTATATAAGCTAATATACATTCCAACACTCCATCTCTTTCAGGATTGCTAAGGATCCTCGTTTTGAAAGATTACCGTGTATAAAGGATCTTACGCTGATGACTGTATTGTGTAGAGAGTTACACAGGCATGAAGTTTGTATCTTGTTTTTTGTTTTGTTTTGGCAGGTTCCTATTTGGGCCTTAGTCCCACAGTCCATTCTCTGAAAACATTAGAAAAGAGATAAAAAGAGGGCTGGGGTTGTGTATGGTATAGTGATATGGGTATTAGTGACAGACGGTCTTTTATTTTAAACTGATTTGGCCCTGGAAGTAACTATTGCTTTCCCACTTACAGTTGTTGAGAGAAACAGGGCATTGAAGTGAGGGTTTTGATTTCTAAATATAGTTTGAATGCTGTGTTTCTAAGAGTTCAGATTCAGATACATTAGTTTATTATTATTGCCATCAACACGTGATTTGATTGCTTAAGATTTCCTCAACAACTTATCTGAAATGAAATGAATGTCAAAATGCCAAAAAAAAAATATTATATTTGTGTTTTCCGGGAGTCAAACCCATGTCTATTGCTTAGAAGTCAATTATCCTAACCGTTGGACTACAAGTACCTTACATTGAAACTTGAATCAACAACAACAACAATAAAATCATATTCTCATATGTAATGAGATAAGGGGAGGTAGGGTAGTAGGCTGCCCCCAACGCCAGGTAGAGAGCAGCTTTCGTGGAAGACCTCCGGCAGTCAGAAAATTAAAAATATAGATAAAATACGTGCATGAATAAATAAATAAATAAATAAATAAATACATAGTTGAATAAACTTCATATGAGCATCTGTAATGGGAAGTAATCCCTGCAAATAAATCCATGCGTAAAAATCTATGCATATAGACAGAAACGTAAGTCCCGACTAAATTTAAAAAGAGGAAACATGAAGAGAATGATACACAGTAGTCAGCGGTAGCAAGCTACGAGAAGGTATAAAGTCAAATGGGTTAAAACTTAAACTAATGTAACAATACTCCGCTACCCTAGTTCTAATACTTCATAAATTCCAATGACAGAACCGTATAAAAAGTATAAGTAATGGAAATAACTACAAAGGCAATAAAAAGAAGACATAGATGCTACACCCTATGGTTGTGACCCACACTACTCGACTACCCTGGTCTTAAGTCTGCATATTTTCCTGTCAGAGGTCATGTCCTCGATAAGGGCTAAATCCTTCAAATAAGATCTCAAGCAGTCTACCCACTTCCTCATTGGTCGTCATCTCCTTCTGGCATCGTCGGTTGTAATCGACTCTACCCTCCTGACTGCATCCGGCGGTTGTCGCCTAAGGACATGCCCAAACCACCGTAGTCTTCCCTCCCTCAATTTTTCGGATACATGCACCACCCCCAAGGACATCCTAATTGCAGAGTTTGGTGTCATGTCCCACAGAGTCCTACCACATGCCCATCGAAGCATTCTCATTTATGCGGCCTCCATCCTCCTTACGTGATCCTTCTTGATTGCCCAATATTCTGATCCATACAGCAGCGCTGGTCTTATTGTCATTCTATAAAATTTTCCCTTAAATTTTAGAGGCACTTTCTTGTCACACAAAACTCCAGTAGCAGTCCTCCACTTTAGCCATCCCGCCTTTATACGGTGTGTAACATCATCATCTAAACCCCCATCTTTATGTATCATAGACCCTAGGTACTCAAAACAATCCTTTGAGTGGAGAACGTGTCCTTCGATGCAAACTTCTACATCTTCATCGTTTTGGTTTCCACTGAAGTTTGCACATAAATACTCTGTCTTTTCAATATTGATCATTAGATATTTTTCTTCCAAAACAGTCTTCCAAGTAGCCAGTCTACTATTTAACTCATTTTTTGTTTCAGCAACTAGGACAATGTCGTCAACGAAAAGCATACACCATGGAACACCGTCTGGTGTCGCACAAAAGATGTCGTCCATAATCAAGGCGAAGATATAAGGGCTAAGAGCCGACCCCTGGTGGAGTCCAATTTCCACTGGGAATGCCTCGGTGTCGCCAACTGTAGTCCTGACGTATGTAGTAGATCTACAGTACATATCACAAATCGCCCAAATATAAGTAGTTTGGATCCGTCTCGTTTCCAAGGTCTTCCAGATCGTATCGCGGGGTACGCTATCATACGCCTTCTCAAGGTCAATGAACGCCATGTGAGGATCTCTATTTTTTCCCCTATATTTCTCCATAAGTCGTCGAAGTAGATGAATCGCCTCCGTAGTAGACTTGCCTGGCATAAAGCCAAATTGGTTTTTCGAAACCCTAGTAACCTGTCTTAACCTAGCCTCTATCACCCTTTCTCATAGCTTCTTTGTATGACTGAGTAGTTTACTACCTGTGTAGTTACCACAACGTTGGGGATCTCCTTTATTCTTATAGATTGGTATCACCGTCGACTCTCTCCACTCCTCTGGCATCTTGGAAGTCTCTTAAATAATATTAAAGATGTTGGTCAACCATTTAACTCCCTCTTCTCCTAGGGTCAACCACACAGTGATAGGAATTTGATCTGGACCGACAGCTTTGTCCCTCCCCATCTTTCTAAGGGCCATTTTGACTTCCTCAATCCCAATCCTACTTGTAGGGCAGTCATTGGCCGTAGTATGATGGTCGGCTGACCCATCAACGTTACTATCTCTACTGGGAGAGGCACCGTTATTAAATAAGTCAAATAAGTAACTAACCCAAGCCCTCTTAATATCATGATCTTTCACTAAAAGAACACCATTATTGTCCTTAATAAACCTAATGCTACCTATATCCTTTTTCCTATTCTCCCTGGATTTTGCAAGCCTGAAGATGTTGTTTTGTCCTTCCTTGGTGTCTAATCTCTTGTACATTTCCTCGTATGCCTTATCCTTTGCTTTAGCCACTGTTTTCTTGGCTTCTCGCTTTGCCTCCTTCTATCTTTGTTTAGCTCTCGATCTTTCTTTGTCGTCATTGCATTGTAGCAACTCCTTGAAGCATGTTTGTTTTGTCTTCACCTTAGTTTGGACTTCGTCATTCTACCACCACGATTCTTTATGTTCCTTGAACTTCCCTGTCGACAACCCAATGATGTTTTTGCCCACCTCTCTGATGGAATTTGCCATATTCTTCCATAACCTATCTGCATTATTTGAGTTTATAATTCCAAAACCTGAATGAGACAAAACCTTACTCCTAAAGTGAATGATGAACAACTTCTAATATAATTTTTTTCTCTCCTGGGTAATAAAAAAAAGAAGGCGCTATATATTATTATTAATTTTTAAATCATAATAAATATATCGTTAAATTTTATTCTAAAATAAATGTATAATTATATTAATTTTTTATTAAATGTTAATAATTAATATTTTAATTAATATCATTCAAATAATTAAATAATTTAATTAATAATTTAATTATCAGATTAAATTTTTTCGTAATTTAATTATCATTCATATAATTCAATCTTCTATGTAACTTATCACCTACATATTTTTTTATTAAATTCAAAATAATTTTTCTTTTTTGGTTGTTATTATTTTTATTTAATATTTATAATCAAACTGATGAGTTCACATGCGATTGAACATTCCACCCGCTAAATTAGTAATTAATGAGTGATTTATTTTTTTAATCCTTTATTTGTCGGTAGCCAAAAAAAATCCCAAATAAAAGATTGTAAAAAACGAACGGATAATCTGGATTATTTAAGGACAGGGTTAATAAAAAATGAAGAGAATATTGGATTCCCGACCGAAGTTACAGCTTCTAACAAGAGATTCCCACTTGTAACAGTGTGTTTGTTTCATATTCACCCTTCAACTCCTTTCCTATTCTCCAATTTTAGAAAAACAAAAATCCCTTTCCATTTGCCTATGTTTATCTTCCACAATTCCAAATCCATGTAAAAATGGCCATTCTAGTTATATTTTGCTCACAGATGATAATAGTGACTACTTTTTTCACTTTTTGGTCATAAGTAGCACCTCCACTTTTCAACTCTCGTCTTTTGCTTTACTTGTTGGCCTTCTCGTGTGTGTCTCTCCTTTTTACTCTCTCTTTTACTGAGCTGTTGTTTTGGATGAGAATGTAAATGGGTTCCTTAGAAAGTCTGGTTTCCTTGAAGGGAGATGGTTTTAGGAACGAAAGGAACCCTTTTTTGAGCCGAACGAGATCGAGATTGTCTCGTTTTTTGCTCTTCAAGAAGCTAGATTACATCCAATGGATTTGCACGGTTGTCGTTTTCCTCTTCTTTGTGGTGTTCTTCCAGATGTTTTTACCTGGTTCAGTGATGGACAAATCCCAAGATTCCTTCTTGGATGCTAAAGATTTGGTTTTTGGAGAATTAAGATACTTGAAAGACATGGGTGGGTTGGATTTTGGCGAGGATGTCATTTTGGAACCATGTAATCTTTTGCTGAAATTTCAGAGAGAAAATAAACAAGTCAGTTTGGAATCTTCATCTGCTCTCAACCGTAGCCAACACCGGTTCCATTATAGAAAGCCTCAGCTGGCATTGGTTAGTGAAAACAATTCTTTCAGTTTTCTTTTAGGTCAGCTTTTGTTATTGGATCTTTTTCTCCATTCTGCTATCTATGATGGGGTTTTTTTTCCAAATATTTTACCTGAAGATTTTTGCTGATCTACTGGTTGACCCACAACAATTGTTAATGGTGACCATTGCAAATGCGTTAAGAGAGATTGGTTATGAAATTCAGGTAAATAACATTGAGTTCTGTTTTCATTTTTAGTTTAGTAGTATAATTCTGGATGTTAAAGCTAGAGGATACTGCATAGCTTTCAGTTGTTACTTAGTGCTTAACACAATCTTGATGTGTTTTATTTTTTTTCCTTGGAAGGTATACTCTCTTGAAGATGGTCCTGTGCACAATATATGGCAAAATATTGGAGTTCCAGTCACCATTCTTAAAGTCAATTCAGATGAGATTGGTGTCGATTGGCTCAAGTAAGTTGGTTTTGTTCGTAATCTCGGTTAACTAATCTTTTGGTATCTAATTATGATATATGGTGTATCCATCTGCAGCTATGATGGCATACTTGTTAGCTCTCTTGAGGCCAAGAGTGTTGTTTCTAGGTAATTCTATTTCCTCTGCAAGAAAAACTTCTAGTACCAAATATTTCTCATGTTTTCCCCTTTCGCTGTTTCATTCTCTTCCAGTCTTCCTTGTAGACTTAGTAGTTTTCCCGGTGAAGGAGACCTTTTCTGTTGCAGCTGCAAACAAACTGCAATTGTTTCTAAGCACAAGTTTGAATTTTCGCTGCTGTTAAGATAAAACACTTAAAAAAAATCATTTGGCAACACCTTTTACATATTGCTTTCAAAAGTTTAAGAATACTTCAGCATCTGCTGAAGACATAAATGTGCTTTATTTGATCCTTTTACTGTGACAATTTAAAGATTTGACTGGAAATGTTACTTTTCTGATTCAATTAATGTGAATGAGTTTACTTGTTATAGTATCATGCAGGAACCTTTTAAATCTCTCCCACTTATATGGACCATCCATGAAAGAGCTCTTGCTGTTCGTTCGAGACAATACACATTGACGGGGCAGATTGAGCTTGTGAATGATTGGAAAAAGACTTTCAATCGTGCTACTGTTGTTGTCTTCCCAAACTATGCTCTTCCGGTAATTGTTATTGGATAATCATCTGGTCCTCAATGCTTTGTCAGTATAGTACTTACTAATGCCGGAAAAAGGACATTACTTCCCTAATGCTCCTGCCTCTAAAGTGGACTTTAATATTAGATTCACTTCTGGTGATTGGTCTTTTTCCTCTTCCTTCTGCAGATGATCTATTCTACATTTGATACTGGAAATTATTATGTTATTCCTAGTTCTCCTGCTGATGTATGGAAAGGAGAGAGTGCAATGTATTTGTACATAGATCATCAGCATACGAGTATGGGTTATGGACCTGATGAATTACTTATAGCAATTGTTGGAAGTCAATTTATGTACAGAGGCTTGTGGTTGGAACATGCACTTATTTTGCAGGCTTTATTACCGCTTTTTGCCGACTTTTCATCTGATAATAATTCTAGTTCCCTCCCCAAAATCATCGTCTTAAGTGGTGATTCAACAAGCAACTACAGCATGGCTGTTGAGGTATGGTCATAATCACTTTATACTTATGTTGTGATGTAGTTTTTGAGCTTCTCTTAATCCATTTTACATTTATTTCTTTTTTCCCTAGAAAATTGCTCTTAACTTGAGATATCCCCGTGGGGTGGTGAAGCATGTTGCTGTTGATGGAGAGGTTGACAGTGTTCTTAGCGTGACCGACCTTGTGATATATGGCTCATTCCTTGAAGAGCCATCATTTCCAGAAATTTTGATAAAAGCCATGTCCTATGGAAAACCAATTGTAGCACCAGATCTCTCCAATATCAGGAAATATGTAAGCTTCTATGCTCTTTCATGTTCATCCATACTCCGGTTCATTTGGCATATTACTGACTTTGTGCTGGCAATAACAATTAGGTCGATAACAGGGTGAACGGATATCTTTTCCCTAAGGAGAATATTAGTGTTCTGACACAGATCATATTGCAAATGATATCGAAAGGAAAATTGTCACCATTGGCACTGAATGTTGCTTCAATTGGGAGAAGAACTGTTAAAAACATGATGGTTAGGGAAACTGTTGAAGGATACGCCTTGCTGCTGGAAAATATTCTGAAGCTTCCATCAGAAGTTGCACCTCCTAAGGCTGTCATAGAACTTCCTTCAAAGTTGAAAGAAGAATGGCAATGGGACCTATTTCTGGATCTTCGGAATTCTACACTCGAAGACAGGAGTTCCAAATTTTTAAATGAGTTAGAGGAGCAGCGGAAACATTCTCAAAGAAAGAAATTAGGATCGTTAATTGCTATGAATGATTCATTTTCATATGAGATTTGGGAGGAAGAGAAAAAGATGCATAGTATCAATATGAAAAGGAGACGAGAGGAACAAGAGGTAAGAAGTTGTTCTGGGAAAATAGTTGTTACAAATTCAGTTCAATAGTTTGGGGAGCATTTGTTTAAGCTGTTACTTTATGAAGTTTCATGCTCTTTCTAATATGTTGTAGTTGAAAGATAGAAATGATCATCCTCGTGGCACCTGGGAGGACGTATATCGAAATGCCAAGAGGGCTGATCGTGTGAGGAATGACCTGCATGAAAGGGATGAAAGGGAGCTTGAAAGGACTGGTCAACCATTGTGTATCTATGAACCTTACTATGGTGAAGGAACATGGCCTTTCCTCCACCGAAATTCTCTTTATCGTGGAATTGGATTGGTGGGTTATTGAAGCATCATATTGGGTTTATGTTCTTGTTTTATTCCACTTATTGATTTACTTATAATGAAATAAAAACTTATATCTAAGCAATAGGACACCTAATTCTCCTTATATAAAAACTTTCATCCTGTAGTCTGATTTATATATGTCTGATGGGAGTTGCAGTCCTCCAAATGTCGAAGACCCAAGATGGATGATGTTGATGGACCATCTCGTCTGGAGCTTCTTAAAAATCCCTACTACCGAGACACTCTTGGTGAATATGGGGCGTTCTTTGCAATTGCTAGCCGGATTGACCGTCTACACCGGAATGCCTGGATAGGATTTCAGTCATGGAGAGCAACGGCTAGGAAGGTATGGGAACACATTCCCCCTGCACACAGACACACACACACGTAAACACAAACACTCCTGGCCTTGCTTTTTCTTGTTTATTCATTTCCCTTAGAAAGCCGCTTTACCTCTGCATATTAAACACATCTTTTTGTTTCTTCTTGTGGATTAAGTTTTGAGGATTATGCCATTTGGCTAAACAAAATACCTCAAATGCAATATATTTTATTCTTTTATTAAACACATTTTCACATCTAATTGTGGGGTGGGAAACAGGCATCCCTGTCTGAAGTTGCTGAGACATCATTGTTAGGCGCCATCGAAAAGCGCAAATACGGCGATGCTCTATACTTTTGGGTTCGGATGGACATGGATCCAAGAAACAGCTTGCAGCAGGACTTTTGGTCATTTTGTGATGCTATAAATGCTGGAAATTGCAAGTAAGAGCTTTAAAGTTTATCAATTATTTTCCAAGAAACAGCATGGAATTGCACAAAATACGTTAATGTATTTACTGTATTAACGTTTTTGCTTGCTTCATTTACCTTTCCATTGCAGGTTCGCATTCTCTGAGACTTTTAAAAGGATGTATGGCATAAGTACCAATTTAAATTCTTTGCCACCCATGCCTCAAGATGGAGGCACATGGTCTGTAACGCAGAGTTGGGCTTTGCCGACTAAGTCCTTTCTCGAGTTTGTTATGTTTTCAAGGTGATATTTATTGCACAATTCATGGTTTATCTGCATGACCCGTTTAAACTATGTCGAAGTTTTAACTTGTCTTGTTTGCAGGATGTTTGTGGATGCATTAGATGCACAAATGTATGATGAGCACCATCAAAGTGGTCACTGTTATCTGAGTTTCTCAAAGGTAATTTTTGCTTATTTGCATTGATATTCCCTTCCAGACAAGACATTAAATTGTATTACTATTATTAAATTAATCTCGAATCGCTGTTGAAGTATCTGTTTGTCAGACCATCTGTGATAACTCCGGGCCCTTTACTGTTAAGGGTCTGTAATTTAATTTTCCCGTATGATTATGAATGGCTTTCAAAGTAGTGATTTTGTTCTACAGGACAAGCACTGCTACTCACGGATGCTTGAGCTACTTGTAAACGTTTGGGCATACCACAGCGCACGGCGGATGGTGTACGTGAATCCCGAGACTGGTGTGATGGAAGAATATCACACGTTCAAGCATCGGAGGGGTAAAATGTGGGTGAAATGGTTTGCCTTGAACACTTTAAAGGCCATGGATGAGGATTTGGCTGAGGAAGCAGATTCCGACCAACCTAGAAAACGATGGTTATGGCCATCAACAGGTGAGGTTGTGTGGCAAGGTGTACTCGATCGAGAGAAAAACCTCCGCAACCAACAGAAAGAGAAAAGGAAGCAAAAAAGCAAGGATAAACAAGAGAGGATGAGGCATAAACACCGTCAAAAGGCATTAGGCAAGTATGTGAAACCCCTCCCAGATGAAGAAATGGAAAATACAAATTCAACATTAGTAACATCATATTAATTTCATGTGTGTGTTTGCATCCATGTTAGTAGAATCTAAGTTTGCTAATTCTTTTTTATTTTTATTTTTTCTAGAAAGGATGCACTATTTGTGTACATGTTTGTACTTTTCTTTTCACTTGTTTGTAAGCTAACAGCATCCTTCTGGTCATTGTATGTTCATGAATGTCCCAAAATGTGTACTATTTTTATCTGGTGGAGATTGAAGAACATGTTCAAATGAAAATCAAGGTAGAAAATCTGGATTGGTATTATTATTTATTAATGTTTTTATAAATTAAAAGCAGAGTACAAACCAAATCGGGGTGGTTGTCTTTAAAGCAGGCATTTGTCACCCAAAAACACCACAAACAGAATATAATTCGAGTTTCAGTCCGAGAAAAATATGCCTCTGGGCAAGAAACTCATCCACCTCAAGCCCTCAACCATGAGTATTCACAGCTTCCCACAGCAAATTCTTCGGAGCAGGGTTGCTTAGGTCCCTCGCCTGCAGTGCAGCAGTTCTTAAAGTCTTGACACATTCGCATCCCAAAAGGACAAACTCTGGTAAGATAAATTACGCTTCTTGCTAAGATCCTTCACCACCGGAGAAACCTTCCTCAATTGGCATCGAGGCAACCTGGGGAACAAATGGTGCTCCAACTGGAACTGCAAACCACCAAAGAAACCATCCATCCAGGAAGGGCACGCAATATTGTGTCCCGCTCGTTTGCTTCTCGAACCAGTTGTTGCCACTCGGAGGTCTGACATACATTTGCCGAGAAATGGTTCAAACAGAACTCGGAGGTCCTCAATTGAATCGATGTTGAATGGAGAAATATTCGCGAGGACGAACATGAACCGTTCCGGCCAATTGGGGAGACACGAAAGAAAGAGAGGGAACCAAGTCCAAATACTATTATTAACAAATTTTAATCAAAATATATATGATTTTACTAGTATTTTAATGATTTATTAGCTGGTTTTGATAAACGTGTCATGCGAAAACAAAGTAAAGAAGCACGTTGCCTTCAAAAAATAAAATCTTTTAATCGTGTCTAATAATTCCTTTATTTCGAGTATTATGTAACAACAGTTGTTTTCAATGAATATGTCAAGAGTTTCATCATGTTATTAAAAAGATCAAAGGTGCGTTTGGTTCACGGAATGTAAGATTATCAGTGAGAATAAAAGATTACTAGGGAATAAGATTACTAGAAATGTTGTATTTTGTGTTTGGTTGGTTTAGCAGGAATATAAAATTACCGTGTTTGATTAAAGGAATAAAAGATTATTGGAATGTATATTTGACCAAATTGTCCTTATTATATATTTGTTTCTTTAACAAGTTGAAAAATATTTATATATTTTCTTTAAAAAATTTAAATTCATAAAATTTATATAATTTTTTTACAAAATTGAAAATATAAAAAGGTTTAATGAAAATGTAAAATTTTATTTTAATCCCTGAACTTCGTATAAAATTTTAATTATATATATATTTTTTTGTAAATATAAAATAGTTTAAGGATAAATTTATAATTTAACCTTCGTAGAATTTTTATTATTCAATGACAGAATAAATATATTTTTAAAAGAATTTTTTAAGGGCATTTTAGTCTAAAACGCCGGTAATCCAACAATACCTAAGGAAATGGAGATAATGACATTCCCGGTAATATACTCCAAAAAATCCACTATTGATAATGTAAGATTACCGGGAATGACATTTCCGGCCAACCAAACGGGAGAATGTAGATTCCATTCCCATGAAAATCTCACATTCCCCCAACCAAACACACACCAAGAGTTTCACATTTGCTTCGCTTAATATATATATATATTTATTAAACAATTTCTGTGATTTGATATAATTTTTTATGATTCAAATTTGATTAACAATATTTATAAGTAAGATAAAATCCGAATATGTTCATGTTCATAGCACCAATGTTGATGGTCAATAAAAGAGACATTGGTTTAAGATGGTCTGAAGGAGTTAAGACGATGATGAATTGATCATCAGATCAACTCAAAAAGTACAGATGAAAGATCACGTTATGACAATAAAAATTAAAAGCTTGATCTTTATCATAGGAGAACAAAGAGAGATTATGTGAAAATAAAGAGGGTTCATTTTCTCTCATAGTCTCTTCTTCTTTGCAAGGAAGTCCAACTATATATCATATGTTATCAGCATCATATGACAAGGAGGTGAAAGACGATTAATGTTTATTGACAGATGATGTTATAATGAGTCTATTTCAATAGTTTGTTAGCTTATCCAATAGGAAGTAACTATTTTCGTTAAATTATTTCATTTGTTAGTTGTCTTGTTGACGACCAATAAATTAGAAATGTAATATATGACCGAGATGTACCCTTAACCATATCGGAACTATTCTTATAATACTCGTAAACATTCTCATATAATATCCATCTTCGTTAACCCTTCGAAAATGACGAATAAAACGCTTAACTTTTGCATTTGACATACGATTCAGCATTATATTAATTTAGAAGTTTGTCCATAGTAATTAATTTTAAAGAATGTCTAAAGTAGTACGAACCCGTTTATTATTAGAAAATAAGAAATGACATTACTTAGCACAACATTTTAGGTAAAAAAAATATAAACAATGAATTGTATTTTAAAAAATTGCATTCATTCTCTTAGATTTATTTTTTAGTTTTATTTTCTAGTTTTCTCTCGTAAGTCGTTCATCTCTTTGTCTTTTAATTTTTTTAATTGACGATGACATCAATTTTATTGTTGGTTGTCGACCGTTGATATTCTTTATTATCATTTTATTTTCAATAAATCTGCTTGTATGGTACGTTTTCCTATGCCTTTATGATATTTTTTTTTATCTTTTGGCATGTTTTTCGGTATTTTGATAGTTGTTTTCGTTTATCATTTTTAAAGGTTGATTAGACATCGCCACGACTGATTAAGATGTCGTTTATCTGTTATATTGTTAATACTCTATGCTTTGTATCCTCTTATTGAATTTGGATACCCATTATGCGTTCGTGGATAGCTTTTCACGTCGCTCAAGTCTAATTTGTGTTTATCGATGGTCTTTCAATAGCTTAATCCTCTTTTGTGATTCATTTATCGATGCGATCAAATTTGTTTTTATCTTTGTTCGAGTTTTCTTGGTTAGATTTTAATCTTTTCTTGTATGGTCCTTATGTAATTTTAAGTTAACTTTGTTTCAATGATTATAAGAAATTGTTGTGTTTAATTTGCAATTATGATACTAAATTATAATTAAAGATATTTCATATTTTGAATAAAATTATTGATTTATTTAAAAAAAACACACATTTAACAATTTGAATTCCTAGAATTCGAGGACGGGGAATATTTTTATAATTAATTAGAAGATATACACCCCCTAGTCCAAGAAAGAATATCTGGTACATAGTGGATGTTTTGGTGGGCCGACTCCACTTATATAATGCAATGGCCCATTGCATGTGCAAATATCTCTCCACTCACAATCCATCTGTGCAATGAAAACGACACACAGCCACTCATTCACATGGTCGTATCCTTCTTCTTCTTCTTCTTCCTCCCGTTTCAAAGAAGGCGAATTGCTGCAAATTATTCATTTCGAAATTTAAGTTAGGTACATATAATTTATGAAATAAATCCCTGAACTAAATTGAAAACCCAAAATACGCGAATATCCCAATTTGTCTGTTCCTTACCTAACTAAAATGAAGAAAAGAACACCCAAAAGTCACCCGGACCTCCACCGATCGGCAGCGAACTGAGATAAAGGCACGACTTCCGACAACGGCGTGGAAAGTGGTGTCGGAAGCGGCGAGTTCCGGCAAACGGGACAAGATCCGTTTAGTTTCAACCAATAATCGATGCAAAAGACATGGAAACAATGTTTACACTCGGGCATCATTCTTAGCATCTCCGAATCCTTATACTCGCACAAGCAAATTGAACACGTAGTGTTCAAGTTGGCAGAAGCCGACTCTTTACTGAACTGGAACTTTGGGTAAGAATTTATAACGGCCTGGTCGAGTCCAACGACGATGTTCTCGCTGTCTTCGTTTTCGCCGACGAAAACGATTCTCGGGAGTATGATTCCGTAAGAGTTGGAGGCGGCGGTGGCGATGGCGGTGGGATTCGGAGAGAAAGCGCGAGACGAAGAGCGGAAGCAGATGTAGGAAGCGAGGAGAACGGTGGAGAGGAGGACGAGGAAACCGACGGCGATGACAATGGAATAGCCGAGGCCTAAGTTGGTGAGATAGTTTGAAGAAGGGGAAGGAGTGGACATTTGGGGTCAAGGGAAGGATCCATTTGGTGAAGAAAAGGGAAAGAGAGAAGGAAAAGAAAATGGGTAGGTGCTGCATTCAATACTCAGCATTTATTGTGGCTGTGATTTCACATTCATCCTCGCCTCCTCAAACACCGGGAGTTTTGATTTCATGTTATATTTCTCCTCTAATTCAATTCAACTTGTTATTTAAAAAATCTAATGGGATTATGCTTGCTCTTGATACAGTATGTACTCAGAGACCAAAAGCCCAGAAATTTGAGCAGCAACTGCTTGTGGTGCCGAAAAGATGCTCAGCTTTTGTCTTTGTTGATATTACAGTTACTAAAACATTACAACAAAGGAGAAAGCTTCCCTCGCTTCATACTATATAATGGCCTACTTTCTTTGTTTCTATGCTATTCTTTTTCATTTTAGTGGGAACCCAATACCTTCTTCAGCATTTTCACACCCCCACTTCATATCACTTTTAGATTTTCTTAGTCGAAAATAATTTTTTTTAGAATTAGATTCCTTTATTAAAAATAATACAATCAATTAGAATTATAATGTCGCTAAGTATAAATAGAAAAATGAAGACAATAGTTATTAAAAAAATTCATACCTAAAAATATAAAAGAAAATGAAATTTTATCTTGAGAATAACATCCTACGTCAAAATAAATGTTTAATATTTTAAAATTACTATTTTAAATTTAATTGTTCACAAAACATCCCAAAATTCTTTAAATTCTAATTCTCAGACATAATTTTCGAATCATATTAGTTGATGTTAAAATCAATAATTATTGATGTCATTTCCTTGAATGGTATAACAAAAGAGAGAGGACGAAATGTGATGATGCTAGTTTTGCGACGAGTGCGGAAATATAATCGACTACTGATGAAGAAAAAAATGTGATTGAGAGATGTGACAAAAGGTTTGCCGGCAACAAATATTCAAAGGAGGGAGAAGGGATGGTTGAAGAGAGAGGATTGAGAATTTAAGTATTGAGAGTTTAGAAATTTAAAAGTTTAGAACGAGACGATCAACAATAGTGGTTCATGACGAATGGATAAATATTCGACGACCACGAAGGTGACTGACACAATGGATTTTATGATTAGAGATTTTAATATATATATATTAAAATTTTAGAGAATTTTTTTTTGTAATTTTAATTTTTTAATATATTTATTTTTGAAAAAATTATAACCCTCGTATTACATTATAATAATGGAACGATACTTAACAATTTTTAGCCGTCAAAAACTAATACCATTTCCTCGACTTAGGGGCTGTTTGTTTGCCTCTTAATGAAATCATTCATCGCTGAATGTTGAATCGTTCAGTATTCAGCGCGTTTGTTTCGCACCTCTGAATAATTCAATGCTGACTGATTCAACAAAACAGTGCTAAATGATTTAACACAAAAATACATTCTGAATCATTCAGAGCCAGTTATCAAACAACATGTCACATTCAGAGTCAAACCATTCAGAGCCTCTGAATCATTCAACACTTAATCATTCTGAAGTAAACAAACAACTCTTTAATCCTTCAAACCCGGGTACCACTGAACGAAGAGATGAAAATGTTTACGGAGCCGGACAGCATCAAGATGACAGTGTGACGCTTTCTCTTTTTAAGCGCTAAAGCAAGGAACATGCTCCCACTTTTCTTGCTCTCCCAAATAAACCTTTCCCAGACCACTAATTATATCTATCGTTCTCATTCAATCAAACTTCACTTGATCATGGAAATTCCCTGTGTTATGATGTATGGTCAATGAAATAATGTTTCTAATTTTCCAACTATTCGGCCAGAAAATAAATTCTTTGTACTAAGCAACTTCTTTGCTAAGACGGATGTAGGACATCATACTAGGAGGCGAATTTTTAAAATTTTAGGAGAAAATAAACCTATAAATTTTATGGGCAAAAACAAAATATCAATTAAAAATACAAAGAAAATATTTTAACTATATACAAATTTAAAATTTTCAAGAGAGACGACTTACTCCCTCGCCCACTTCGAAGGTGCTTACACATCTAAACATTATAATAACCCTGATTTTTGCTAAAAATGTGCTTTCATGCCAAATCCATCAAATTTTTATCAAAAAAGCAAAAAGAATTTATTGCAGTATATCCAAGTTAAACAAAAAAACCCAATAGCAAAGAAATTATAATCATACTATAACTCAACGTATCCATCATTATTATCTATGCATATCATATGTATATATACGTATGTATGTATAGTACACAGCAATGCAGGAGGTAAAAATAGCTTAAACCTAGAGATCAACCTTTCGCTTGCACTTCTGTTCTTGAATTGCTTGGCTGGTGACGTTAACTGTAAAGGTGCAATTCATCTTCACCGTGACATGCCTCTTTATAATGCTCAACATATTGATCCTTCCTCCAATTCTCGAGTAGCTACTCATGGTCAACGTCCTCTTACCGACATCCGCAACCAGATTTGGACTGGCCAACAACCGATCCGTGATGATATCGACAGTGATATTCATCTGCATCTGCATCTGCATCGTCCGACGGCCTTTGCACTTCCCCCGGGGCCTCGGGCATCCCCGACAACGGTGCCATGGTAGTAAAGAGTCGTGGTGGTGCTCCTATATTTGAACGATGCTATGTTGGGATTTTTGACCGAGACATCGGCTATTAAGGATATGTTGGACCCTGGTCTGGGAATAGGAACTGTGCTTGTACCATTGATTAGCTCCAGATTTGTTATTGAAACGCCATTCAGTTTGATGATCGGATCCTTGACTCGAAACACCGTGAAGATCAATACTATGATGACCACGGCTAGGATGATGATTAGAGCAGCATTTGACGAATTGCTTGCGTTTGAATTTTTTGAGTTGCGAAGCGGCTTCGCAGTCGTTGCTGCTTTGAGCGTCGGCGGCGGGTGCTAGAGGCCTTACTTGGTCTCTTCCCACCATGGCTACAGCTTGGCAAAGGAAAATGATGGGGTGATCGGCTAAGGCAATTTGTGGGTTTTATAATATTTTAGTAATGTGAGTGGAAATTAAGTGGCAGGACTTCTGTTTGCTTCAAACGATTCCAACTGTTAAACATGTTTATTTATTACCTAAGATTTCGAGCTGGTGCATGTTGACCTATAGTTTTCTTTCTTGACCCCTGAATTTTATTTGTTTTCATATTTTGGTACTAAATCTTTTTCTTCATCTCTTTTAGGTATCCAAACTGAACCACAATTTATGTTCTAATTTATATATATATAAAAAGTTTGATGAGAGCTTGGCACATGATGCTTTCTTATTGGATGTCGGTAATTTTGGATTAAATGGGAGACTGGTAGTTTGATAGTAAAATGAGATTAAAAAAAAATTCAAATATCAAATTCATAAAATCAGTACAGTTCAAGGTTCAAATAGTACATATTATTTTATTTTATTTTGTGCAGCGATCTTAAATGGTTTTAATAAATCATTTGCTTTTTTCAGCAATGACAAAATGTTAGTGATACTAGCACTTGAAACAAGTTCGGAATTCAACTGACAATATTCCATAGCATTGACAAATTGATCAACCTCATCATCATACTTCATTCCAAGTGATCAAACCACTTACCAAATTTTCTTCGTATTTTTGTGTGTGAATTAATTTTCTTTTTTGTGATATATATTTCGACGTTTAGCATAAAAATGAATTAAACTAACAAATTTTGAATAATAGAGAAAATTAAATTGAAAATTTTAGGGTATTATAATTGATGTTCGCTTCGCTCACTCCGCTCCATCTCCTGTCCTCTTTACTGGTATATTTATGAGCCATACCTAACAAATCTCCACCTTGGCGAATATCCTGCCCCTTGGAAACTTCAATGTGGGTTGGGTTACCTTGCTTCTTTAACAACTCGAAACATTCAACAAGTCCAAGCAATGCTTGAACTTGTCTGTCGTAACTGGCTTGGTGAACATATCAGCGGCATTCTCATCAGTATGTACCTTCTGAAACAAAACCTCTCCAGATGCAACCAACTCTCTGATCTTGTGGAACCTTACATCAATATGTTTAGTTCTAGCACGATACACCTGATTCTTAGCCAAGTGAATAGCACTTTGATTATCACAAAGCAACTGAACTCCACCTTGTTGAACACCCAACTCCTTCACTAAACCAGTAAGCCATAAAGCTTCTTTTGCAGCTTCAGCCGCTGCCATGTATTCAGCTTCAGTTGTAGATAGTGCCACGACAGATTGAACAGTAGACTTCCAGCAAATAGGCCCTCCACCAAGAGTAAACACATACCCTATCGTAGATCTTCTATTATTCAAGTCACCTGCATAATCTGAATCCACATATCCTACAACCAAAGGATTATCCCGCTGACTCCCAAAAACAATTCCATGTCCCACAGTACCCTTTAAGTACCGAAAGATCCACTTGACTGCATCCCAATGTTGCTTACCAGGTTTAGACATGTACTTACAAACTTGACTAACAGCATGAGCTAAATCAGGACGAGTACATACCATCGCATACATCAAGCAGCCAACAGCATTAGAATACGGAACCTTTGCCATATTTTCAGCTTCCTTATCTGTCTTAGGGCACTGTTCTGATGAGAGCTTAAAGTGATTCGCCAATGGAGTGCTAACTGGTTTCGCGCTGCTCATCGCAAACCTTTCTAGCATTTTCTCAACATAACCCCGTTGAGATAGCCGCAGTTTCCTTGAGTCTCTGTCCCTGCAAATTTCCATTCCAAGAATTTTCTTTGCAGCACCTAAATCTTTCATATCAAATTCCTGACTCAATAAAGTTTTCAAACCGATAACATCATCCATGTTCTTCGCAGCAATCAACATATCATCAACATACAGTAATAGAAAAATAAAAGAACCATCATCAAGGCTCTTAACATAGACACAACAATCATACTCACATCGGTTGTAGCCAATCTTGATCATATAGGAGTCAAACCGTTTATACCACTGTCTCGGAGACTGTTTTAACCCGTACAAAGATTTCTTCAATCTGCAAACTAAATGCTCGTTTCCAGGTTGAGTGAAACCTTCAGGTTGCCGCATGTAGATCTGCTCCTCTAAATCACCATGCAAAAAAGCAGTTTTAACATCCATCTGCTCTAAATGCAAATCCCAACTAGCCACCAATGCAAGTACTGCTCGGATTGAAGTGTGCCTGACCACAGGAGAAAAGATTTCATCATAATCAACTCCTTTCTGCTGTGAAAACCCTTCGCTACCAAACGAGCCTTGAACTTCTCCCCCTCTTTTTCTGTTACTGCTGGTTTCTTCTTATACACCCATTTGCAACCAATCGGCTTCTTACCCTCAGGAAGGGGAACTAACTCCCATGTGCGATTGTGATTCAAAGACTCCATCTCCTCAACCATGGCTGCCATCCACTTGTCGTTTTCCTGACTAGTAACGGCATCATGAAAAGTAACTGGATCATCACTGCTAACAGTAAGTGCAAAAGATACCAAGTCTTCAAAACCCAATCTGTTCGGAGGCTTATATTCGTCCGTCTCACCCTGTCTCTGGCGAGACTATAATCCTGCAAATCATCCGTAGTGGAACCACCAGAAGTCGGTTGAGAAGTTTCTGGTTTCTCAACTGGAAACTGCTCGAAATCTACCACTGTCGTGTCTTGCTTCTGCTGCAACATAGACTGTTCATCAAAAACGACATCTCTACTAATCACAACTTTCTTCGCAACTGGATCCCAGAACTTGAATCCTTTGACACCTTTCTTGTAACCCAGAAAAATGCACTCCTTCGATTTTGCATCAAGTTTGGATCTCTCATCAGCAGGTACATGCACATAAGCAGGACAACCAAAAATCCGTAAGTTATCAAAACTAACATCATGACCAGTCCATACCTCTTCTGCAACTTTCCCAGCCAGCGATGCCCTTGGCGATCTGTTGATAAGGTAACACGCCATGTTAACAGCCTCAGCCCAGAAGTGTTTGGGAAGCCCCGCATTCAACCGCAAACATCTGGCTCTTTCATTCAACGAGCTGTTCATTCGTTCCGCAACACCATTCTGTTGTGGTGTCTTGCGCACTGTAAAATGCCTCTGAATCCCATGCTCCTTACAGAATTGTAGGAACTGTGATTCTGTGTACTCCGTACCATTGTCAGACCGCAAACACTTGATTTTTCGTCCTGTTTGGTTTTCTACCTCAGCTTTCCACAGCTTGAACTTCTCAAAAACTTCATATTTCTGTTTCAAAAAATACACCCAAACTTTTCCGTGAAAAATCATCAATAAAAGTAACATAGTACCTAGATCCACCCAAAGACGATGTCGTGGAAGGCCCCCATACATCAGAATGCACATAATCAAGAATCCCTTGAGTTGTGTGCTTCGCAGTCTTGAAACGGACTTTAGTCTGTTTACCAAGAACACAATACTTGCAAAAATCGAGCTTACAGCTTTTGACACCATGCAACAAGTTTCTCTTATGTAATTCTGCCATACCACGTTCACTAAGATGAGCAAGGCGCATATGCCACAATTTTGTCGTATCATCACAGGACTCAACAGAGTGAACTCCACCTGCAACGGTACTCCCTAACAATCTGTAGATATTCCCTGCAGTCATCTTGCCTTTCATCACAGTCAATGCTCCTTTAACAATCCGAATGGTTTCCCTATCCTCGTCAGCCTTAGGGATAAAACCATTCTTGTGCAAAGTGCCCAAGGAAATCAAATTCTTCTTCAAGTTTGGGATATGTCGAACACCACTCAACGTCCGAACGGAGCCATCGTGCATCTTAATTCTGACATCACCAATACCAACAATATTGCAACATCGATCATCACCCAAATAAACCGAACCAGAATTAACCGGCCTGTATGTCAAAAACCATTCCCTATTTGGCGTGATGTGATAAGAACATCCAGAATCAAGAATCCAAGCATCCGTCAATTGTGTCGTTGAAATAGAAAGCATATCACCCTCACTGCAATCAGAAGTATCATCCTCGACCACGTTCACAGACTTGGATGAGCCATCACGCTTCTCATCAGTCTGCTTTTTCAACTTTGGACAGTCTCGCTTCATATGTCCCGCCTCCTTGCACTTGTAACAGTGAATCGTCTTCTTATCCCTGGATTTGGATCTGGAATTCCGCTTCCCGGACCCTACCTTCTCTGGCTTCCGTCCACGATCTTGATTACCCTTGACATATAAGCTATCGGCTTGAGAGCTTTCCCCTGCATTCTGCTTCCGCTGGTTGTGAGCCAACAAGGCTGCAGTAATCTCCTCAACGTTGATAGTCTCTTTCCCATATGTAAGAGTAGTCACCATGTGTTCGTAAGAGGAAGGCAACGAACACAACAGAATCATCGCTCTGTCTTCATCCTCAATTTTCACATCAAGCCGAGCCAGATCAGAAACGATTTGATTGAAGACATTCACGTGTTGCGCCAAATCGTGATCGTCCTGCATCTTCAACCCATACAACCGCTGCTTCAGATACAGTTTTGTCGTTAAGGATTTGGACATAAACTGACTTTCCAACTTCCTCCAAATTTCGTCTGGAGACGATAGATGCATGACGTGATACATGACCTCGTCCGCCAAGCATAATCGTATGGTTCCTGCCGCTCGCTGCTGCAATTCTTCCCAATCTTCCTCATCCATCGACGCCGGCTTTGTAGGTCGCAAAGCCTTCAAGATCCCTTGCTGCGCCAATAGATCCTTCACCCTCGTTTGCCATAATCCGAAGTTACCCTGACCATCGAATTTCGCGACTTCGAATTTTGCTCCTGACATCTGATACCAATTATTGAATAAAACTTCTAGCGCCGCCTAGGCACCGAGGACGTAAGCACATTGCCGAACCTCGTAAAATTCTCGTGTTCTTTCGTTTTCTTTACCCGTTTTCGTCAACAATAATTTTTGCAATTATCGAATGTTATTAGAACTGACTTCAGAGAAGCTGCCCTTTGATGAAGAGAATATCAATTTAGAGTTGGCCATTTGCCGAACCCCATGGCGACTTAGGGTACCATCTTCCTAATCAAGCTTCTAGATGAGAATTTTTATAAAAAAATGACAATAATTAACCCTTTTAATACAAGTATAAAGTTTGTTAAGGGTTAACTGATGTACGATAAAATTTCTGCAATAATCATGAACAAAGGATATCATATTAAAAGAAACAACACAGTACTTGCATACGTCCTTCACAGTACAGCACAACTAAAGGGAAAAGCAAACAAGTTTTTCAGCAAACTATATGAGTATGTAAGAGAGAGAGAGACATAATGACTAATTTAATTTAAAAGATGTCACTGAGAGTAGGAAGCTTGATCTCTCCTTTCTTAGAAATAGGGATAGTAAAGTTCCCAATGATACGGAGATCAATGGTAAGACCCACCCCCAATTCATAGTCTATCCCAATCTCCACCAATATCCTTTGCCAAGCTTACCAATATGTTATACCCACGTCCAGCATTGTCGTGTCGTTGCCTTTCAACGACCCTTGGTCCGGTATTGTCCCCGATGCTATCTCTCTCTTTCCAAGTGTTAGGTATGATTCATAAATATATTGGTAAAGAGGACAGATGATGGAGCGGAGTGTGTTAGGAAATAAAACGAGTAATTTTCTTATAATCATATTAGTAAGAATGTAAAATAAAAACGAAAAAATAATACCTGAAATTGATAACGGAGTTCGGCCAATTATGCTTACGTCTCCAGACTGCTGCAGATCTTTTAGTAAAGAGAAAATTTACATATGTTTACAAAACACTCAAAACTCACAAGAAAACTCTCTAACCTCTTTAGTAGTGAGAGAAAGAAATGATTTGGGATGATATTGAAGCTAAATGAGTTATAATATTTATAGTTAAAGTTTAATGACTAATCTTGTAAATACCTTAAAGTACATATACTAAATTTCTAATTTTTTCTTACTCAAATTCAACAAAATCAACTCCACCAATTTTGACTAATTAATTAGCCGCCGACTACTTTGAATTGTTGGCTACTTTGAATTTAAACAGAGTGAGCGGAGCGTAGCGAACGTCATATGTCTTTACAAAGAAAGTATTGTAGTGTGAGTTACGATTATGTGGGTTTGGGGTTTCTGCGGTACGATACAAGATTATTTTTGTAAATATGTAACAAGGTTTATTTATTATAAAAGGAGATGTAATCAAAACCTATGAGATATTGAATAAAAATTCAAGTGCCTCCTAAAGCACCGAGGACGTAAGCATATTGCTGAACCTCGTTAAAATTCTTGTGTTCTTTCCGTCTTATTTACCCGATTATTCATCGCCAACGCACAAATGATCAAAATCAATTGGATGATTTGTTTCCCAAAAAAAAGGAGGAAAGATAATTAAAGAACAAACCTTCCAGCACTGTTGAAAGTGTAAGAGATCTCACAAATAGATTGTTCATTCGGTTAATTTGACGGTCAAATCGATCGAACTATCATTAATCGATTTTTTTTTCTTTAACCGTTAATCAAACAGAATTTTTTTTTCGAAAATATTAACCGAACCGAATAAATTTCGGTTAATTCGGTTAATTTTCGAATTAATCAATTTTTTTTAAAATTTTCTAATTTATATAAAAATTAAATATTTTATAATTCAAAAAATCAGTTTATAATTAATTTTAAATAATATATAATTATAAAATATAAATTTTATATAATTTTTTTAATTAATTAATATTGATTTAGGTTTAAAAGTTATTGGATCTTAAATTATTAATTGGGTTTTAAATGATTTGGGCTGAGCTCATATGTTATATATAATATATTTAATAATTTTTAATTCAGAAAAATAGTTTACAATTAATTTAAATAATATATAATTATAAAATAAAAATTTTATATAATTTTTTAATTAATTAATATTGATTTACGTTTAAAAGTTATTAGATCTTAAATTATTAATTAAGGTTTAAATGGTTTGGACTGAGCTTATATGTTATATATAATATATTTAAAATTTTATTTCGATTAATTCAGTTAATTAACCGATTTCGAATCGAATTAATCGTTAACCCGAATATCCAAAAAAATCTTAATCGTTCTTCAACCGAATTAATTCGGTGATCAATCGAATTAACCGAATTAATTCAATTCGATCGATTAATTCGGTTAAAATCGAATTTTAAACACCCTACTCACAAATGGGGATAGAATGGCTATAGGGGTTGTTCACAGAGACTTTAGCCAGATACTTGATGTTCTCACGGCTCACGTGTTTCAGATCAGCGTCGGTAACATCGGCTTCTGGCTTCTTTATATTGGCCACCTTCTCCGCCGCGAAGTTATCAGCTTTGTCCACCAACTACGACATTCCGTACCAACTAACTGTAGGTGTTGTAGATTTTGGATAGTTTGATGTTCTGACGATGTAGTCTGAGTTCCCAGGTGGTGGTGGTTTTGCGGTTTTTTTTTTTATATAGGGGGAGGGAGGCTTATGGGTTTGTGCCACGTGTATTTGGGACTGGATTGCTGGATCAGTTTACTGGAAACACGTACGAGAGGATTGATATTACTTTATGGTTCTATCCTTTTCCTTTCTTTCTTTACACATGTCCCACGTTTTGTGAGAGGTAACTTTCAAAGGAAGTGGTATTTTCCATAGTTGATAAGTTTTTGAGAGAATGTATAATACTCTTTTCGCTTAATGGCTATTTTTGTAATTTGTAATAAATTTAATTTATTATTTTAGTTCTTATAATACTTTTACATCAATTTAACCTTTAAAATTATTTAAGAAAATCATTCTAATTTAGCCTTTAATATTATTTAGGAGAATCATTATAACCCTCAAAATCCGTTGATCATTTTAACTAACAAAATCGTAAATCTTCTACATCGATAGAGTAAAGGATTATGATAAAATATTTATTAAATACAACGATTAAAAAATATTTTCAAAAATTTTATAATTTATTTCAGTGAGATTATATTAAAGTTTTGGGGATTTTTTTCCTAACCATTATTTTTAATAAATATTTTATTATTTATTTATTTTAATAAATATCGCATCATCATCAAGTCACGTCAGTAATATCGATAGACTAACTGTTTTATTAGTCAAAATGGATTTCAAGGGCTAGGATGATGTCTCTAAAAACCTTTGAGAGCTAAAATGATACGAACATATCATACAGACGAAAATGATAAATTGAGTAGTTTAAAACCGTAATCCAGTCTCCCTTGCATTGATTTACTCAATAGTCTCAAAGAAATTGAACACGTTCAGTTGTTCTGCAACTAAAATTTAAGATAATGCAACCGCGTGATCTGCTGATAGAGTTTTTGAACGAAGTTTTAGTTGCTCAATAATATACACAGACAAGACGCTAATTAGGAATTCAGAACAAAGGCTTCTTTCCATTGAGCATCCCCATCAACTGATCAAAAACTTGCCCACCTGCATCGCGTAGCCCTGAATGCATGTATTCATTAGTTACCCATAACCTTATTCCTGCTATCTGAGAAGCTGTTTCCATCACCAGCTTGAAGTTGACATACATATCCTCATAATATACAGCAGCTGCTACTGGTACCTGCTCGCATTTTAGATAATTAGTAAAAGCATTACTACCTGATTCAAAATGAAGTTACAGAAGAAAAAAATGCGGATACTATCGTCATCGTACCTTGTTATCTTTCAAAGCAGCGATATCGTACAATGGAGGCCAATCTTCCTTCTCAGCCAATATATGAGTGGCATCCTTGAAAGGCCTCAAAGCTTCACTTTCATCAAACATCCATGGATATATCATCTGCAGAAATTCAAAACCACATGCATCAACTAGCAGCTTAAATATCATTGACAAAACCACGGCAGAGAACTGCACTCAGAAAATTGATTTGTAGGCCACGAACTACTCTTTAATTGTTCACAGCCACAACAATCATAGAAGATTTGCCTTCAAGATAAATATTCAATTTTATAGTATCATCACCACTCTGATTCTTCAAAATGCAAGGGGATACAATGTTTACTTAAACTTATGCATCAACTAAGAAAAGGTTAAAAAATTTGGCATTATTTAAAAATAAGAAAGACTTACAATAACATTTACCTCAACAGTTATTTGGTTTACTAAATACTTGGGAGTCAGGGTGTCCGATATGTCAGTGCTAGTCTCTAAAACTGACCACAGTGCAGGCAATGATCAGCATTGCCTCTCAACACAGGGATGCCAGGAAGTCGAACTAAGCAAGTAATGGAGCCTCACTCTGTTATGAAATTGATGTCGATGATAGAAAGGTATACAAATATCTCCTATATCTCGGAGAATCTGCTGGCCTTTTAACTTATTTGAAACTAAATAAAAAAAGTAACTGGGTTTTCACGATAAAAGGTTTGAGCTTGCTCTAGTGTTTTCAGTTACAGATCGTCACTTCAAACTTATTGATCAAATAAACTTGAATATTTTAATGCAAGTTTGTAAGTTATAGTCATCCAGAAAGCACGAAAGTATTACCTCCCCCGTAAAAAGTACGGGACGTCCTTCTTTTGCAGCCTTGATTGCATCGAATTTGTTCTCATGGTCAGCCCTTACTCTGTGAGCAGACCACCGCGATGAAGCACCCTTTAGAACACAAAAAAAAATTAGGATCAAGTTCAAATAGCAACCTAATTGATACAAAGGATTAGCTTATCCGAATAAATGTGCATTTGCAACTTAAGCATTGTTTAACCAGCAACCACAAACATTGTTGCATTCTTTTCTGATTCTTAGAGGCCATGCTCAACTTTACAAACTATACCATTAAACACAAGAAAGCAGTCTAGAGAACATGGAAGCTTACCTGACAGTATATTGACTCGTGGAGAATTGCATATAGTGGATTTGTACCAAAAGACACCCATGTTTCGAACTGTGTAAATGAATTTAGATATATCCATTAGATAGAACCTCAATTAGTGATCAATAAGGGAAAATCGGTTTTCCTTACAGCATTTAGAAAGTATGAGCTGATCTGCTTAGGTGCTCCTGGAACTAAAATTGGATCCCAGACCCTCTCAAACCTGTAGTTGTTAAGGAAAGATGAAAACTAAAATATAATATGTTGCACGACATTAAGTTACAAGTTCTAAAGGATGGAGTTAAAACGTATGAATTATGATGTCTTACAGATAATGCAATCGTTCAAAACCTGCGCTTGATCCTAAACCGGATAGACCAAGAAATTGCAGCCCCCTGGGGGTTAAGATTCCCCCAGATGGAAGCTGTACCTGCAGAACAAGGAAATTTGAAGAAATGTTTAAGACACGGTTTTAGCTTTTAGGTAGAATGAGAAGATCATATGAGGAAGACCATCACCCCGCCTCCTTCAGATTCTGCCAGAAAGGTAACAACATCTCTGACTATTTCAATATCCTGAGGGAACCTCTTATAGTATTTTTCATTCTGACAAATAAGTTGTTCAAAGCAAGCTTTATAAACAGAATCTGCAGTACATCCATCTCCAATTGGAGGTATCCCTCCCGTTAGAAGCACTTGTTTCAAACCTTGGGGTGCAAAACTCAGATAAGTAACTCCGCAAAAGCCACCATAACTCTACACAATCAAGAAAACAAAGGATAAGATTAACAGCATGGTGATATGCAAAATGTAATTAAGCACAAGCACGATCACCAAGAACAGAGTATTAACTATAGTACCTGGCCTAAAACGGTCCAAGGCTTAGCTTCGGGAACGAGACGAACTCGGATGAATTCAGCGTCATTGACAATGTTGTCGGCTCGGAAATGTGTCAAGTAGTCAGCCAGCTTTTGGGCAGACTTTATTTGCTGCATAGATGACGGAGCCAAAGGGGTTGATAAACCTGTTCCTCGCTGCAATTGAAAGCGGAAAACATCAAGGATTCAAAGTATAAACAAGCACAGAGTTTCAAAACAAACATCTTTCAATGAAACCATGCCTGATCCATCAATATAACTCGAAACTCTTCGCATGCTTTAAGTATCCATCCACTGCCTTCAGTTGGTCGAGGGCATTCAAAACCAGGCCCTCCTTGAAGGAATAAAAGGTATGGCATTGGCTGCCCCTCTTTCCCAACTGAAATCCAATTTAGCGTTAGACATTACTTAAAAACTTACACAATCAGTTGATTTTCACTTCCGTATATTAACATTGTTATTTTTTTTTTGAAAACCCAAGCTAAATTGAAAGAGATATGAATCAAACAGTGATTTATTAAGAAAATAAGTAAATTAAACAATATTGACTAAATTAAAGTTTAAGGGGAAGTAGTGGGATTACCAGCGACGACTTCACGAGCGAAAATGGATATCTTCGAAGAAGCATCACGATTTTTATAATCGAGAGGGACCATAAATCGGTGGTCGCGGAGTCGGAGGTCCGGCACCGAGCACCATTTCCCGGCGACATGTTCCGGCGTTGAATGACTAATGGCGTCGGATTTGGACACGGACATGGTGACGAGTGCACGAAATGGAGTCCGGCGAAGACGAAAGAGGCGGAGACTGGCGGATCGGAGTGGCGAGAGAGTCGGGGAGATAGATGATGAGAAGGACAAGTCGAAATAAAAGAGAGGCTTTATCAAGGAAGGTGACGCGTGAATTTTCAACATTTTCGGGATAGTGAAGGCTCGCGATGCATAGAAATTTTAACTCATCAGAACGACACGTGGATTTCAGTTTGACCTTGTTGTGTTAGATTTTTTTCATAAACTTCAGCCGTTGGATGCCAAGACTTTTCACTATCACTTCTGATCTTAGATGGAAACTGAACACGCCTGCAAGAAAAATGAACACTACCTCCGCCGTCTCCTTAAACGCCAGCCGTCTTACTACCTCCTCCACTGTCGCCTCCGCAAGAGGATAAATTCAGCTCCTCCTCGAAACCCAACTCCAAGAAATCGCTGGCCGCGGTGAATTCGCCGTCAAAGTGCTCGATGAAATGCTTCAACCATTATCCGATGTTCCACCTGATGATGTTACTGGGGATATTATTTTTTACGGGTTATCGAATAGAAATAGAAAAGGGGTGGACTTGATCGAAAAGAACTCATAAAGTTGGTTTTACAACTTGGGAAGCATTGTGTTTTCCCAAATACTAATTGCATAACCCATTTGGTTTCTAAGTTATGTAGACGGGTGAAATTCAATCAAGCTTGCAATTTGTTGAATGAACTGCTAAGACTGCAAGCGCCTCTGGAAACTCCTCCTTTCAATGCACTTTTGACCGGTTCAGGGAGATGTTGAGATGTTAATGGAAGAATCTAAGCGGGAGAAGGGAATATTATTCTCTCTAAATACTCAGATTCAAACAGTTGCATGTGTACGAGGTGTATGTGTTGTCAATTGTCAAGAAAGATTATGGAGAGACAATTCAAAAAAATAGAGATGTTAATGGAATGATTACAGTTTTGGCTGAGATGATTGATCGATGGATTTTGTAAAGTTGGAGATATTGAGAGAGGAAAGGAACTGCTTGACAAGATGATTGAAGAAGGGTGTTCCCTTATGTTGTATCTCTTAATCCATTGGTGGATGTTATGTGCATTGAGGAATAGGATCGATACTGCAATTGAGTTCTTCAATGACATGCAGGGGGAAGGACTAAAGGGCAATGTGGTTACTTGTACTACTATAATTCCTGCTTTCTGTGATGTTGGCAATTTCAATAAGCCGATTGATCTGTTTGATCGAAGGTTGAGAAGCGAATGCTCTGTTGATGTTACCATTTACCATAAATTGATCTATGGTCTTTGCAAAGCCGGGCGGATGGATGATGCCCACAGTGTCTTGTTGAAATTTAAACAAGGTGGCGTCTGCCCTGACATTGTATGCTACAATGCTCTTATTAATGGAGATTCTAACAGAATGGCTTTCTGCGGTTGGTGAATTGAAAAAATTGAAAAGCTTCAAACAAGGAAACAAGGCTTCTGCATCGACTACATAAAATGTCTGCAAGATAAAGTTCGTGTTATCGGATTATTTACTGTGATGAGTCGATCACCACCTCTGGAAATGGAAGATATCAGAAAATTGCTCTTTCAAGTTTTGCAGTCTGCATCTTTTTGTTAATTTAATTGTTTTATATAGTATTTTATCTGTAACTGAGAAATCAAGAACCTATACAAGAAAGGAAATCGAAGAGGTAATGATGCTGATGAATTAGTGATCAATTTCCCAGTTTAACTGTATCAGAAAAATACTAAAATCAAGTTCCTAAAAGTAATACTTCTCCTAACTCTGTAGCTAACTTTACCAGAAACGGAAAACTATTTTCCTGGACTCGTTAATGGAGTGGAATCCTATGGTACTAAAATAAATGCGTTGTTGGCTTCTAGCATATCAAAAGCTACTGTTCCAGGGTGATATTTAAAGGCCACCGGCGGCAGTAGTTGCATTGTTGGCAATCCAAGGAAGGTCAAAACTTGGCTGAAAACGATCAGATAGGCAATTTCCGGCAATCATGTCGGCGAGTCCTTCTAAATCATCAAAGAAATCATAACTCACCGCCGTGTTCGACATCACAAAATCATCTTCCCCTTCATCTTCAACCAAATCCTCTCCACTCTCCACCTTTGTACTACTTTGATCCACAAGCTCTTCATCCACGTAGGTCGCCGGAGACGAGCTGCTGGCAGGTTTGGCCGATGACGGTTTGATGGAATCACCGGCGTTGACAGTTTGTGGGTTCAAAGGCTTTTGACGAATGCTGCCGGCGAGCGAATTGCGGTGCGCCGGAGCAAGGTGGTTATGTTCAGCTGTGTATGTGACTATGAACGTGGACGGGTCGGATCTGTTTCGTTCCACTTGTTTTCTGGCCAAACATCCCTTTGAAGTGCTGCATTTGTAATAGCCCCTGTTATTCATCGAAGAAACAAACAATCAAAGCTTTAATCAAAATATCCAATCAAAAGGACAAAAAACCAAACTTTTTACAAATCCAACATGAAAACAGACAAAAAAACATGATTTTGTCCCCTTTGTAAAGGAGTTTACCTTGGACATGGAGAGCCTTTGATAGGTTTCTGACCATATTTTCTCCATGCCCCCGCATCTGAAGAGAGCCCTTCTGCAGGGACTTGGCAAACCCTTTTTATCTGGTTCTTTCTGTTATAATGCAAATCAAACAACTTGAACAAAATGGAGGAAAACTGGTAAATTTTCTGATATGGGTTTCTGAAATTATCTGATTGTTAGTTTTGAATTTACCTTCTTTTAGATCGAAAATTATGAGATTTGGCAGTTTCAGAATTGTTACTGGCTGCAGTAATAACGCTAGTGACAGAGGCAGCATTAGACTGCTTTGGTTGTTGCTGTTGTTCTTTGGACGAGCCGATAGAAGAAAGCGAAGATAAAGGCGTGATCTGTGGTGAAAGCGGAAGAGATTTGGGGAAGAAAGACTTGTACAGTTCTTCCATGGAATTTCTAGCTTGGAGTTGATTTGGAGAAGACAAAGCATTACCCTGTAAAGTTTCTTGACACCAAACGAAGAAAAACAAGACCAAGGGCACAAATCCACCTTAAAATAACTGTTTGCAGCACCAACGGGGCTGGTTGTCGCGACGGCGGCGCAGCCTCTGACTACCGCATGCAAATCCCAATCAACATCCATGAGACCAGTATCGTTTTCTCTCTATTTATGAATCAGCAGCTCAGCTGATTTATGTACCGAGAAACTAGAGAAAAGAGATGGAAAGAAGAAGACAAAACAAGCCGCTGACTTTTAATGAAAATGTGTCAGAGTGGGGTTTAGCAATTATATATTATAATTAAGATGCGGAGGAGATGATAGAGATATATTGTTGGCGAAATTGGGAATCTCAAAGTTATTATGTTGTCATTTTCCTTTCTAAAACTACACGGAAAACCGCTTCTAGACACTGTACAATCAAAACTGTCAGTCGTCTCTTCACTGTTGTATTCCTTTCTGTTGTTCATCTTATACGTGCGTAGCTCCTGAATTAAAAAAAAAAACAAAGTGAATTTAATATCTATTTTTATTTAGATTATAAAATTTTAATTACATTATATTATATAACTTTTATTATTGACAAAATAAATTACTTATACTAATATTAAATAATTTAAGTTTGTTTCGTTAAACATTTTATTGTATTTAAATCGATATCAATTTATATTAATGTGTATTGATATGTATCAAATGATATACAATTTAATTCTTAAATCATTTTTATCTTTTATAATCACATTTAGGGAAAATTATTGGATTTAATATGTAATTTCATTTTTTTTTCAGATAAGTATAATTATATAAGTAATGGAAGTATATTTGTTTTATATATAATATATGTTAAAAATATTAAAGGATAACGATAAACTCGTTACGATATACATTAAAACACAACAATTATAATATCTACTAGTATCATAGAAAAAATATATTTTCATGTATCCAACACTAATTATATTTATCCAATTATTATAAGATGGTCCGTAGAATGCAACATTATATGACGTTTTATTAGGAATGTTAGATTATTTTGTTCGATCTTTTTACTATGAATATAATTTCCTGGTATTTAGACAATGAAATATAAGATTATTTAAATATATATTTTATTAAATTGTTTTTGTGATATGATTTTTAAACAAGTTAAACTTAATAATATTTTTTGAATAGTATGGGTGTTATTATAAGATATTGTATGTTCCGAATTTATCTTAGCCATTGATAATGTATACAAATCTTACAGGTACAACTACTAAAATTCAAATCTTTTAAAGAGAATAAATATTCTCTTTTACGACTGAAGCTGCTCAATAAATTCATATCCTAACAGTGATAGATCTATAAATATACAATTATTTTTATATGGGGTGAATAGAAATGAAATTTCAGGAATGAAAAAATCAATAAAATAAAATACAAATTTAAATTATTCACCTTGAACTAAGCAGGGATCTGTCACTGCCTTCTAATATATATTAAAAGAGAAGGGGGAACGCAGGAGATTAAATTGGGCCTATTAGTTGTTCTATGCATCCATAAGACCCATGAGAACCCGGCTAGGAAAAAGTGTGGGTCTTGCTAATACAAAGCCCAACCACAAACCAACCATTATAGAAAATGTTTTCATATTTCTCAAAAACGAAAGAAGAATTTTTTACATCCCTTTCTTCTCCCCTTTGATCTTCTTTTCGTTTTCAAGAGAGCGAAACGATCAGAGTATTTACTGTCAAAGAAAATGTAGCTGCCTTTCCTGAACCCTGGCCCAGATGATTCTCTAATGTTCGTCTTCTTTATTTTTCATATCAGCATTCCTTCTCGCGTTCCTTTCTGTTTCCGTAAATTTCTTATAGTTTTCTTTCTTAGTGTGTTGTTGCTGTTCTAGTTTACGCAGATTGACGAATTTAAACACTGAATCAGAAAGTTGCGTTTACAAAAATACTCATCGAATTCAAATTCAAAATCTCGTAATTCAGTTCATCGTTACCGATTACCAAATTCAAAATCCGATGATTATTCGATTTTATTTTGTTTTATTTCCTAATTAGAAAAGTGCACGTGTACCGCACGTGAGCTCGGTTAATTTCCCGCCTTCGTGGCGCCTTTTACAATTTTATTTTTCGAATTCCGCTCCATTTTTCTCCCCGATAAAAATAGAAAGGGAGCGAGAAACTAAAATGAAAATTTAGAGAGCAGCCAAGTAGTCTGAGAGAGAAACCGGAGAAATGACCGGCGGCGACAACTCCTTTTCCAAAACCATATGCTCCATCTGCTACGAAGATCTGAAACCCATTGTCGAAGATCTCCAATCCATCTCCATTTGCGGCCATGTCTTCCACGAGCTATGGTTAGTATTTATACACACGTTTCTTAGTTAACATTCAAATTGATTTATATTGAAACTTCGTTTCCCCCTTCCTTTTGGAACCGTATAGTCTGCAGCAGTGGTTTGAATACTGTTCAAGTTCTACAAAGAAGTACAATTGTCCTGTGTGCAAGCAGATTTGTGTTGGGCACAATGCGACTCGTCTTTATTTCCAATCAGTTGGAGATCAATCCCAATCGTTATGTTCCCAAAAGTTGATCGATCGCGAGGAAGATGCGGAGTCATTACGCATTGAAGTGAAGAGGTTGCTGGTCAAAGTTTCGGGGCTTAGTTCAGCTTTGGAACATCAAGAGAAGGAACACAATCAGATCAACGAGGAGGTACATCTTGGTTCGCTTTTTGTATAAAATGGATTTAGAATTGAAGTTTTCGATTTTTTTCCTTTCAAGTTCTCTAATAATATGCTTCTGGTTTCTTAGCTGTGTCTTTGCAAGGAGCAGATGAAGCGGGAAATGGCCTTGAAAAACGAGGCCTTAAGAGAAAAGGCATCCATTCAACAAAGGCTCAGTTCTAAATCAGAGGTGACTATCATGTATACCATTAGAAGAAAAAAGTATTTTCTTTTATTGATATATTTAAGTGATTATGAATAAATTTTATTGGGTGATTGTAATCTAGGAGCTTAGTAAATCAAATTCGGAATGTTCAAGGCTGGAGCAAAGGAATTTGGCACTAGCCAAGGAACTTGCTGTACTAAAATTGTGAGTTCATTTATCGTTTTACTACTGTTATGTCAAAATGCCAATCAACCCGTTTATAAAATATTACAGTCATATTAATTCGAACACACTAACTAAACCCAAATCAATTTCATTCCTAAACCATGGTTTGTCTTCTTTAGCCCCATGGAGTGCCTTCTACATATTCCTACAACCCTCACATCTTCTTTCTCTCATATTATGTTTTAAATAATGATGTTTTCTGCTTACTTGTTTCTACGGTTTATGATAGAGTGACAGATTTGGATCTGGAGCAAGACGAAATGTTAAAGCTTGCCTCACTAGGTAATGAAGGGAGCAGCCAAGATGTTGTAGATAATCTTATTAGGTCATTGTCCTGTCACAAAAAGTAAGTTGGTTACATCCACTGAAATAGTCTATATGCTTACCTTTTTCAATCTAAACTGTACAAATCTAGCTGTGTTTTCTATATTCAGTTAATTTTTGCTAAGTTAAGTTGCTGACTAAGATTTATCAATACATTTTGGAAGTTGGCTATTGTCTATGAGCATGCATTCACTACAGGGCGATTCTAATTTTTCCTCATAGTAGCGGAAAGAACTATCACAGTCATATCCTATCTATCTCAAACACTGAAATATGTACTGGGTCATTGGATGGTGGTAGGATAGTGGTTGGAACAAAAGAAAATGGGGAATTATGATAACATCTTTCTCATGATATCTAATTCAATGCACAGATTATAAGACAAGGAAAGAAAAGAGGTTTCTTTTATGGGGAATTATGATAACATCTTTCTTATGTTCTGGATTTGTTGTGATATTGGGCGTAGTTTTTCTTTTCTTTCAATAAGTCAAATTGTTGTAATTATCTTTTCCGTTTCATTTTTCATTATGGATCCGTCATATTAACTTGTACACAGTTTTGACAATTCTTGAACTTCAACAGGAGTTATAAAGAATTGATGGCTAAGTGCAATCTTCTTGGTAGAGGTGAAGCTCGTTTGCAGAAGAAACTTGATAAAGCAAAAGCAAAGATAGACAAACTGAAAGTGAGTCTGCCATGATGCATTATGAATATCTTGTTCCATTACTTCTTTCATATTGCTGAAAAGCTCTGCTTTATGGTTTCATCAGAAAAGAGTCCAGGAACTGGATGCACTGATTGAAGTGAAAGATAATGAAGTCTTGAGGGCTCTTAAAGCTTCTAAGACTGATAGTGAAGGGGGTTTTTTGATCTTGGATGGCAATTCTGATTCTTCAAATGCCAAAATTTCTTCAAAAGAACAGCTGATGCAACGACCTGTTTTACCTTCAAATAACTTGGATGTGAGTGCAATATCACCCAAACATTTACCAAGTTCATTGAAAAAAAACATCCCTCTTGATAGTCCTAAGGCTGCCAATTATGGTAGAGAAGGATGTTCAAGTATTGCGGTTCCCGTTGGAGAGAGAAACATGGCTGAGGATCGGTACATTTATTCAAGTCCTGATTTGAAGTGTCAAAATCGTGAGCATATTGCTCAAGATTCTGCAACACCAATGCCGAAGCCAGTGTCTGATATTTATGTGGAAGCTGCGACAGTGGTTGGGTTTTCAGGATCAAGAACTTGTTCAAATATTGATGATAGTGCCACAGTTGCTTCTTCCCTAAAGCCCATATTCAACATTAAAACTGCAGCTCCTTCAATTATACTTTCTGAACAAGGTATGTTATCATGGCAATTTAAGTTTTATAAGTAGGTTTCTAAGTATTGATAGTGCATTGATCGGCCTACCTTTCACAACTTCATTTCTTAACAGAATTTATTTTTGGCATTCTTACATTTTTTTGGAACATTTGAATACCTCCAGGGAATATTTGTTTCTCTGGTGGGTTGCTAGGTCCTGATGGAACAAGGCGACATTTAGGAAAATGGTGCAAGCGAAGTAAAATGCTTGGTTCAATGCACGCAGAAGGTTCAACTAAAAATAGTGGTGATTTAATTGCTGTTGGTGCTGATGGAAGAGGTGGTAAAATTAAGGTTTTGCGATCTGTGAATCAATCTTCTCTGGTGGGTTCAAGTAGTCTTTATCGCTATATTTATTTGAATTTTTTTGTTTCATATTAGTATCTATCCGGCAAAAAGTATAGATAAACTTAATGATCACATTTTATCTTTAGCAATACTGATAGAACATTATAATGATTTTGATAAATTGTACCCAATCATCACAAGTATGGTGTCTGGTTCTTGCCTATTTTTCTACCGTACATAACTACTGATTTTATTCATCAATGCAGGATAATAAGGAGAACTCAGTTAGCATAAAGAGATTAAAATGTGAAGCCAAACAAAATACTTTGCAGTCTCAAGGATGTTTGCAGATAGAGCACTTCTTTGGAAAGGCTCGCCACTAATTGAAAGTTGAAGGCACATCCCATGGTGATTGGTAAGTCCTCAAAGACTTTACAACAAACGAGAACAGCGGTTAGATTGCAACTTTGTTAACTGACATTAACCTTTTTAGTTCTAAGTGTTAACCTGCCATCTAGAATCTAATGAGACGGCAGACTGATTATAGTTGATACCAAACTGCTATATAAAGAAGGGTGTCAGGTCCACAACCCAATGCAGCAAATGGTTGATATTGTTTAATTCTAGTGGTATGCACATGATAGAGTTGGTGTTAATTCATTAATACTATTTAAACCTCGAGATAATTAAGTTTATGAATTGATATCGGTTTCATTTATGGAATTGTATTATGGTTGTGTTTATAGGCTTAAGGGGAAACAACCAATCAGCTTAAAGAATCCCCTAGGTTTTATCTTGGAGCATGAAAAAACCTATAGGTGTAGAAAGCTTAAAATTCTCATATTGTTATGTTTTAATGCGCCAGCTGGAACTACTTGTGAATAATGCAACAAAGCCGAATGGAATTTGATTTGGCCTACAACGTAAAACGTGTGAGCAGGTGGGCTGTTGCCACTGGCTAGTATCATGAAGAAAAGATGGCTATGCTGTCCTTTTCTTTCGGCTTGCCTTTGACACATGGATTACGCATTTTAGTGTTGCAAGAATTTCGATGGCTTTTACAGGCAACGTTTTGAAACATGCAACTGGTGTAGAAACATGTCAGTTTTGCTGTGCTTGAAATGCAGGGTGGTGGGCTTTTCAAATTTTCATTGAAAACACGTGTTTTGATTCTTCTCTAGATTAGGCCATAGGGATTTGGTTTTATTGCTAAGCTTATGTTAATGACATATTCAGTGACGGATCTAAAAATATTTTTAAAGGTAAGAATGCATATATTAAAAACATAAAAATTTTAAATGAGATAGGCACAAATAAAATTTTAGGATAGACACTCTCAATAAAAATAAGTAATTAATAGAAGAAAATTTAGATTTCGTGTCTAAATTACAGATATGTCACTGAGTAGGTTTATAAAATATTTTAGGAGGTTGAAAATATATTATCAAAAAACTATAAATTATATAAAATTTAAAATTTTTAAGAGATATTGCTTTGTTAACTAATTGATCCTTAAATATATGGTTATTATTGAGATTTACGTTTCTTCAGGAATTTTTGTTTTAAATTAAGGCTGTCAGTATCTAACCGGTACATGTATTATTTTTATATTTATACGTACTGAAATTAGTGTATTTTAATGTATCTTTTCGAATTTGTTGGGGTATATATATATATATATATATATATATATCTAAAACTATATCCAATAACAAGTATGGATATTCTAATGAGTTTTTGAACCATGGTATGCCATTGCGGGGGGGTGCAAGTCTATCTGATTTTATTTAAAATCACATTTTTTGTTTAGCTCTTCACCTCTTCAGGTAATATATTATTTAATAATAAATTATTGTATTCATAATTTCAAGCCATGAAGACAATTTTGACTGCCTGATTGAATTTTTTTTTTGTCAAACTGTTTTTTTAGTTAAATTTAATTTTCAGATAAATTTGATTTTTTTTTAAAGAAAACTGCTGATAAAATATTCAATTTCTGACGATTTTAAGATATACATTACGTGATAATTTATATATTATACATTAGATAAATTATACAAATGATCCTTTAATTATAGGACATTATTTTATTGAGTCATTCGAATATTAAAAGTTATAAAATTATCTCTCGACTATAGGACGATGTTTGGTCGAGTCATCGACTATTCATATGTTTCAAACTTATTTTTTTCCATTAAAAATTGATAGTTGTTTAAGTTGGGCGTTAATCTATTGATTGAAATATGATAAAATCATATTTTAATGATGTATACCGACATTGTTGTTGCTTTCAAGCATTAGCTTAAGAATATAATATAAATAAAGACTCGATCCATGAAATATAGGTCAAACAGTTTCGAGATCATATTTTTATTACATCCCAGTGAACAGGTTAATGTCTAACTCAAACGACTATCGGTTTTTAACGGAGAATGATGAGTTTGGAACATATAAATAATTATGTGATTATTTTATAACGTTTAATAGCTGGTGGACTTAATAAAACATCGTCTTATAGTCACTAAATTATTTTATAACTTTTAATAATTAGATGATTCAACAAAATTATACTCTATATTTGAAAGAACATTTGTATACCATATATATTATGCTCTTATACACCAAGAGAAGTTTAAAAGGGGGAATTGTACTACATGCTGTCATCCCAGAAACTGCTGTAAGCGTGGCATTGTGGGATGACTTGAACAGAAATATGAGAAGAGGCGGAAAACAAAATAGCAAGGAATGGAGGACAACCGGACAGGCGGGTCTAAGTGGACAGCTAAAAAGCAAAAAAACAAACATTTTCCAGATACGCTTACGCTCACATTCAAATTTGTGAGTCATCACCCACCTAATCGGTTGACCAAGTTCTGGAACTATTAGGGATGTAAACGAGCCGAGTCGAGTTCGAGTATTGCTGAGCTCGACTCGACTCGAAAACTCTGAAATGAAGCTCGACTCGACTCGAAAACTCGTAAGTTTAAAATTTTCAAGCTCGACTCGAACTCGAAATCCTGAGCTGAAGCTCGTGAGTAGCTCGAAAAGGCTCGAAATGAAAAAAAAAATTCTTAAACTTAACTTAATTAAAGCCTCAAACTCGAACATTAACCTTAAATACATGAAATCTTATTGTATTTAAAAAAAATCAATACATAAATATTAATATTATTATTAATTTATTTTTTAAAAATAAAATCTTAATATATTATATTTTCGAGCTGCTCACGAGCTTTTCGAGTCGAATATCGAGTAGCTCGTTTTAGCTCGTTAAGAACTCGAGCTCGAGCTCGAGCTCGAGTCGAGTCCATTCAATCCGAGTATTTATCGAGCCTTGATCGAGTCGATCTCGAATAGCTCGCGATATATCTCGTCTCATTTACAACCCTAGGAACTAGAGATGCACAGAATCCGGATTTCAATCCGATCCGGATCGGATAAAAACCGATCCGGTTTTTTCTCCCAACCCAAAAACCGGATTTTAAAAAACCGGTTCGGATCCTAACCGGTTTGGAGGGTCGGATGGTGTAACCGGTGTAACCGGTTTCGGTTTGCAAAAAACCGGTTTTTAAAAAAAAACCGGATTTTTTCGGTTAAAAAACCGGTTTTTTATCCGGTTTGAAAAAAACCGGTTTTTAATCCGGTAAAAAAACTGGTCGTTCAATTTTTTCTCAAACCGGTTATACTATCCGGTTTTTAAATATCCGATCCGGTTTAAAATAAACCGGTTTTTTCAAAATCCGGTTTCAGATATTTTTTTTACCCAAAATCGAATATTCGGATTTTTTGTGCACCTCTACTAGGAACTATATTGCTTCATTCTCTTACATTTCATTTCCTCTGTTTTTTAATTAATAAATAAATAAATAAAATACTACCGAGAAATCATAAACCATATAGTATTTTAATGCTTTTTGTCAACATTATTTATTATACTTGTTTTAAAATAAAATAACTCAAAAATATTTTCAGTATATTTTTTAAAAAATAATATCAAACTATAATGTATAATTGTTAGGTGAGATTAATAAAACTAGCATCAACGTTGATGATGAAAATAATTTACATAAAATTTGATACCCCTCACACTAATAACCCTCAGGGTGCGTTTGGTTTACAGAATGTAAGATTATCGGCGGGAATAAGATTACCGGCGGAAATAAGATTACTGGAATATTGCATTGTTGTGTTTGATTCGTTTAGCATGAATGTAAGATTACAGTGTTTGGTTAAAGGAATAAAAGATTATTAGAATGTATATTTTACCAAATTGTCCTTATTATATATTTATTTTTTTAACAAGTTGAATTCTACTATAATTTTACTATGCTTAATATATATATATATTTTTTAAAATTTATATAATTTTATTTTACAGAATTAAAAAGATAAATAGATTTAATGGAGGGTAAAATTTTATTTTAAACCCTGAACTTCATATAAAATTCTAATTATGATTTTTTTGTAAATCTAAAACAGTTTAAGGATAAATTTGTAATTTAACCTTCTTATAATTTTTTTTATTCAATGACAGAAAAATGATATTTTTGAAAAAAAAATTAAGGGCATTTTAGTCAAAAACGCTGGGAATGTAATAATACCTAAGGGAAGGGGATAATCACATTTCCGATAATATACCCCCAAAATACCACTGTTGGGAATAATTTATTACCGGGGTTTGGGAATGTTTGCCAACCAAACGGGGGAATGTCATTCCATTATCATCGGTAATCTAATATGACCTGAACCAAACGCCCTCTCAGTCTCTTCATCTTCTTCAACCTACATACAACCTCCTTCTCTACTGCACTTATCTTACAAAAGAAGATGCGGTGATTCTGTCATAGGAGGGAAAGTATGACTATAGGGGGGAAAAAGAGTGATCTTGATGGGTCTGGAACTCATGACCTAAAAAAAATGAGAAAATAAAAATGAACAACTTGACTAAGTATACTTACTCAAATGAAAAATTAAATTTATATATTCAATTATAAGATACAATCATGATAAAAAGTAATATATATTTTAATATGCTATGATTATGATTTATCGTTAAGAAACATAATAAAATTCATTAAGCAATCTCATTATTAAAAGGACGTATTGTTCCCCTTAAAGATATTAGATTCGAACAGTTGTGTCTACAGAGGGTATGTGCTTTCAATGATAAAAAAAGATCTTATGAATATATATTACTTTATAATCAATTTAAACTATTTAAATAAAAATAATTTATAGGATATAAAATCTCAACATTTACCCACCCAACCGGTGTTATGTCATGTAACTAACTAAGAAAATGTGGTAAGAGTAGAGAGTGGTGTTATCCATATAACAAAGAGAAGCAATGCACAGCACATTGTTTACGTTTCAAAGTCAAAATCTGAAATACGTTTGAAGAGTCGTCGGCTTTACTCCTTCCCCAAGCAAAAAAGCATCCCCAACGTCAAAAGAAATTAATTTCCCACGGATTTATCAATGCTTCCTTGACTTTAGTATTTAATTAATATAATCACCAAGTCATTTGAAATTACATAAAAACCAAATCAATGTGGATATATGTAAAGAAGAGGTTGCCGCTTTTCATACATACCAACGTATATTCACATCTGAAACTGGATTAGTGAAAAGCTGCCTCCCCCACCGTCATCACGATAGATCGAAGGAGGGTAGGTCATGAAAATTTTAATTTTTCGTACAGTTTAATTTTTTTCATTTATAAGTAATTTTATTTTTTAAAATTTTATAAACTCGTCTCATAATATAAAATATTACGTTTTTTATGGCCACCACCCGCCCAATGTTACAACAAAGGACTCCCACATGTTCTATTATGTTGATCAAATTCTTTCTTCCCTTTTTGTTTAGAAAAAAAAATATTGTGTTTGGAAATTTGACAAAGAGGTTGTCGGTTTCACACTAACACTATGATTTCCATTCTTATGTATTTCTGAAATAAGTAAAAAAAATAAAGCTAAAAGATAAACTCCTTTAAGCAAATTGATAAGATGGACCTTTTCAAAGTATTGATTTTATAAATATGAACAAGTCAAATATTTGAATTTGACTGTATAGTTTGTCCAAGTGTTTACTTTTAAACTTGGGTAGAAACTAGTAAAAATAATATATTGGGTAAGTCTTAATCTCAGCTATGAGTTTAATAGTAAATATGTCATTTTTCTTTCTAAAAGTTACAAATAAGTTATTCAATCAAAATAGTATTACAAACATTTTACCCTGACCTTAAAATTAAAACAAATGTTTACTGTGAACCGTGCAATAACATTTTTCATCCCTTAAACTTGTACAATCTATCAATTCTGTACTAATTCAATAAATTTAATTCTTGCTGTTTTAAAAGCCTATCAATTTAGTCTTGTATTACGATACTATCAAATCAAGCCAACTCATCGGATCAAAGTAGTCTTTGGATAACTGCATTCTACGATAAAACAACAACAAACTATTGTTGAATTGTTATCATGTCATGAAAATAATATAATATTTCTAAGAGAAGAACAACCTATTTAGGAGTATAACAAAGACTAAAGTGGTGGAATTTTTAAATATGAAATACTAAATTCATTAAATTATTTCAAATTAGAATTAATTTGATAAATTATATCAATTTTAAGGATTAAAACTATTATTCCAGATTATATCACTATTTCATTTAATTTTTTTTTGAAATAGGGGCACTTTGTATTAATAAGGATACAAAGTACACCACCCCAAGTACCTTATTAAAAAACCTCCCTAAACCTATTTGGAGGAAAAAGAGTGTGTGATGGAGTGGATAATTACATAAACCAGAAACTACCAGTACATCAATCGAAATATCACCACAAACAAAACTCATTCTGGTAGATCTGAAAATCAACACAGTTCGGTTTTCGTATTTTGAGACACTGGCTACTGAAAAAACATGCACCACGTTTTAATGCAACAATCACACACCATTAACGAGGACGACAGGTTTTGTGTAACACCCTTAACTCATATCCAACCCGAATACAAGTCTGAGGTGTCACATTGACTTTTCAAACTTTGACTCTTATGGAAAATCCCTGGAATTTTTAAAACTTTCATAAAAACGAAATACATTAATTTACATAAGACCATAAAATACAAAATCGATCAGAGTATTCGTAATTAATACTTATTACATGCCAACATTCTATACATAACCAAGTACATACTTTGTCAATTACTTCTGATCTGATCTCTTAGTAGTATTGTTGTTCGTGCTACTTCTATTTCCACTTTTCCTGATTCTTGGTACCTACGTGTAAATCACTTACACGCTAAGTCATAGACTTAGTGAGGCAATAAATGAATATGCAACAATAAACTTATGAATGTTCATACTTACCATTGGATCATGACATTTCAATATGCAGGTATCTATCGCACGATAACATATAATGCACATACGAACCTTATCTTCTTGTATCACTTTCACTGTAAATCAGTATTTCAATTGCATAGCCCATGTATATTATTGAGAATAGAGGTATGTGAGTACATTGAGGCTGTGCACTAATGCTGTCACCACAGCTCGTATCAATTCCCTCATGGGGCACCAAACCTTAGTTCAGTATTCGTCCCGTAGGACTATTATCTATGTCCCGTAGGACCCCTACATCCCGAAGGACTACATCCCGAAGGACTATTATACCCTCGACTCTTGGCATGCCAATTACACATATAGTTCTCATATCGTATACTATGGGCATTATTGTTATATTTCATATGTTCATGTACTCATATCATTTCTCTTGTGATCATGTATCTCATATCACTTCATATCATGTTCTCATATCACATGTCATATCACATATCATATCACATGAACATATATATGTCTTATGCATGTATCACAATAATTATCATATATGCATATTCACCATTACTATATTATAAAAATTAACTTAGGGATTAGACTTATCACAAGTCTTATTCCATTATAATATACATATAGTATGCACTCACCTTAGCTTTGCTTTGATTCGATTCTAATCCTTTGATCGTTCCGGAATAAGCTTACTTTTAGTATCTACATAATCACACGTGGATTTATATCAGTATTATAACTAATATACTCTAATGGTTCACTCTTTAGACTAAGAGAAAAGTCAATTTCATCTTTTAATGAAGGTATGCATCGATGCACTACTGATGCATCGGTGCATAAAAGGTATTCGATGTATTATTATTGCTGGGATGCATCGATGCACTCCTTATGCATCGATGCACCAATTGTATTCGATGTTTCATTATTAATGGGATGCATTGATGCACTACTTATGCATCGATGCATGAATTGCATTCGATGTTTTTATTTTAAAAGAGTGCATCGATGCACTACCAATGCATTGATACACCTTCAAACAATTTCTGGGTTTTAACCTTGATGCATCGATGCACTATGAATGTGCATGGATGCACTCTGTCCATAATCCTCTTTTTGAACCCGAAAATTCATTCATTTTGGATTAAATCCTTCATGTTTAATCCTCTTTTTCATTCTTAACTCTAGTACACATCCTTAAACCAATTTATACTCATTTATTTCATCTTAAACCTTCAAATCCTATCCTTCATATGTAATTCAAGAATTACATTAATAAATCAACATGTTTGAATTCCACTTTTAACACTTCGTATATCTTAACTAGATTGATGAAAAGTCAAATATAACTTTCAATTCTAGTTATGAACTCTATTCCAAGATTTCATTCAAGAACCTCTAATCTTTAATCTTCTCTATCTCCTTTATATTTTGATCTTAAGATAACTTAAGTTTTCCTTAAGCGTAGTTATCATCTAATAATCAAAACCCAATATTAAATTTAACAAGAAACTCAATAATCAGAAATCTTACCTTTGCTTTGGTTCACACGCACAAGGAAGAAAGAAGAAGAAGAGAACTCTGGAAGCCTTTGTTGTTCTCTCTTTTTCAACCCACTTGTACTCATATATATCCTTATCCCTTCTTTAATTAATTTTCCTTGCAAATGACTCTTTGGCCCTTCCATTCCTTCTTCATTCCAATTAAATTCTACACAATCATTTACATAAAAATCTTTATACTATTCATTCATTCTATTTTAATCACCAAAATCTGAAACTTTCCAATTTAGTCACTAACCCGGTATTGAGGATGTTACAACTCTCCCCCTTAAGAAAATTCTTCCTCGAATTTTCATTATGCAAAGAGGTATGGGTACTTAATCCTCATGTCCTCTTCACGTTCCCATGTTGCTTCCTCTACTTTGTGATTCCTCCACAAGACCTTAACCAATGGAATAGTCTTGTTCCTTAGTTGTTTGACTTCGTGAACTAATATTTGAACATGTTCTTCCTCATAAGTTAAATCTGGTCGGACTTCAATTTCTTCAGGAGTCACAATGTGAGATGGATCAAATCTATATTTCCTAAACATTGAGACATGAAAAACATTGTGTATCTTTTCTATTTCAGGTGGCAAAACTAACTGATATGCTACTGATCCTACCCTCTTAGTAATCTCATAAGGTCCAATGAACCGAGGACTCAACTTTCCTTTACGTCCAAACCTCAATACTTTCTTCCACAGAGACACTTTCAAGAACACTTTATCTTCGACTTGAAATTCAATTTCTTTCCTTTTTATATCATCATACAATTTCTGTCTATCAGCTGCAGCTTTCAGATTATTCTGAATTACTTGAATTTTCTCTTCCGTATTCTGAATCAACTCAGGACCAATAACTTCTCGATCCTTAAGTTCATACCAGTTCAAGGGCGTACGACATCTTCTTCTGTATAAAGCTTCATAGGGAGCCATTTTGATGCTTGACTGATAACTATTGTTGTATGCAAATTCAACAAGTGGTAAATACCTTTCCCATGATCCTTTGAATTCAATAACACAAGCTCTTAGCATATCCTCCAGAATTTGAATAATTCGCTCGGATTGACCATCAGTTTGAGGATGAAACGTTGTACTAAAGTTTAACCGAGTTCCCAATGCTCTATGTAATGACTTCCAAAACCGTGATGTGAATCTAGGATCCCGATCAGAAACTATGGAAATAGGTACACCATGCAACCGTATAATCTCTCTAATATACAACTTAACATACCTATCCATGGAGAAATCAGTTCGTAGTGGAATAAAATGGGCTGACTTAGTCAATCTATCAACGATTACCCAGATTGAATCCTTTTTGTTCGGAGTTAAAGGCAAACTCGTCACAAAATCCATCGTTATGTTTTCTCATTTCCATTGAGGAATTGAAATCGGTTGTAACAATCCTGACGGAACTTGATGTTCAGCTTTGACTTGTTGACAAGTCAAACACTATGATACAAATTCTGTAATGTCTTTCTTCATTCCCGGCCACCAATATCGACTCTTAAGATCCATATACATTTTGTTCCCTCCCGGATGTATTGTCAATGGACTACAATGAGCTTCCGTAAACAAATCATTCTTTAATTCATCATCATCTGGAATTACTAATCTTTCTTGATAATACAAGTTCTCATCAGACTTAATCTCATAATCCGTACCCTCTCCATTCTTTATCTGTTGTATCATCTTTAAACACTTTTCATCTTTAACTTGCAATTCTTTAATTCGATTTAGCCATACGGGCTTGACCATCAGTTCTGAACAAATTGCACCATCTTCTCTTAACGATAATCTAGCATTAAGAGTTCGTAAAGCTGCAAACGTCTTTCGACTCAAGGCATCAGCTGCCATATTTACTTTTCCAGGATGGAAATCAATCACCACATCATAATCCTTAAGAAATTCCACCCATCTTCTTTGTCTTAAATTCAACTATTTCTGAGTCATCAAGTATTTTAAGCTCTTAAGATCCGTATACAAGTAGCACTTTTCACCATACAAGTAGTGACGCCATATCTTTAAAGCAAACATTACTGCCGCCATCTCTAGGTCGTGTGTTGGATAATTTTTCTCGTGCGGTTTTAGTTGTCTCGAAGCATAGGCTACCACTTTGCCTTCTTGCATTAATACTCATGTCAAACCACTATGAGACACATCACTATACACTATAAAGTTCTTTCCAGACTCGGGTTGAACTAACACTGGAGCTTCTGTAAGAATCTTCTTTAACTTTTCAAAACTCTCTTGACATTCTTGTGTCCAAACAAATTTTACTTCCTTTTTCAACAGTTTAGTCAGGGGTAATGCTATAATCAAAAAGTTTTTAACAAACCTTCGATAATAACCAGCTAACCCCAGAAAACTTCTAACTTCTGATACATTCTTTGGAACTTCCCACTCCATAATAGCTTTAATCTTTTGGGGATCCACTCGAACTCCTTCTTTAGAAATTACATGTCCAAGGAATGCCACTTCATTCAACCAGAATTCACATTTAGAAAATTTTGCATAAAGCTTCTTGTATCGTAAAATCTGTAAAACAATCTGTAAGTGTGAACTATACTCTTCTTCTGACTTTGAATATATTAAAATATCATCAATAAACACCACAACAAACTGATCTAAATACGGTTGGAAAATTCTGTTCATTAAATCCATAAAAGCAGCTGGTGCATTCGTAACTCCAAACGGCATCACGATAAATTCATAGTGATCATATCTTGTTCTAAACGCCATTTTCGAAATATATTTTTCTTGAATCTTTAATTGATGATAACCCGAACGTAGATCAATTTTTGAGAACACTGAAGCTTCCTTTAATTGATCAAATAAATCGTCGATTCGGGGAAGTGGATACTTGTTCTTGATGGTCACTTTATTGAGTTGTCTGTAATCTATACAAAGACACATTGATCCATCTTTCTTCTTAACAAATAGAACTGGAGCTCCCCAAGGTGATATACTTGGTCTAATAAACCCTTTGTCCAATAACTCCTTTAATTGAATCTTTAATTCTTGCAATTCCTTTGGAGCCATTCTGTATGGTGCCATTGCAATGGGCGTTGTTCCTGTATTATCTCAAATCTGGAATTCTACCTCTCTGTCAGGAGGTAAACCTGGCAACTCTGTAGGAAATACATTGAGAAACTATCTGACTATAGGAATCTCTTCAATCCCTTTCTCCTTGGTTCTAACATCCAGTACATTAGCAATAAACCCTTGACATCCCTATAGCAGTAACTTCTTTACAGTCATCACTGAAATCACATTTGCTAATGGATTACATCTTTCACTAAATACAATAACTTCTATTCCCTCAGAATTTCTCAATGTCACTCTTTTCAATCTACAATCAACATCAGCGTAATAACGATATAACCAATCCATCCCCAGTATCACTTCAAATTCATCAAAAGGTAATTCCATCAGATTAGCAGGAAATTCAATTCCCTGAATCCGTATTGGACACCCTCAGCTCACCATATTTACTTGAGCACTGTGCCCTAGTGGATTCGTCACTATTACTTCATTACTAGTAGTTTCTAAAGGAATGTTCAATTCTCTTACTAACGTACTAGTAATATATGAATATGTAGACCCCAGATCAATCAATACAATAACACCTTTGTCAAATAATAGAAAGGTACCTGTTATAATATCTGGGTCATCACAATCCTCATTGGTCTTGAGGTTGTACACTCGAGCAGTGGAGTGTATCTCCTGTTGAGCAGATGACTATGACTGACTTCTTCATCTGCCTCTACCTCTTCCCCTCTGGGCTACAGAAACATACCTCTCTCACTGTACAGATTCACTGGTTGACATTGGACAATCTCGAACGAAATGTCTGGCGTTTCCACATCTAAAGCAGACTCCAGAAATCATCCAGTATACCCCTAAATGATTCTTTCCACAATGCGGGCATTGTCTGGCTTGACTCTGATTAGTTCTCCTAGCTCCAGATTCTACTGACTGAGTTTGTTTACCTCTCATTTGATTTGATCCTCTAGCGAAGGATGCCACTGATTCTGATCTAACCTGGGGTCGAAAACCAACATCTCTGGCCCTTTTTGATGGTGCGTAACTTGAAGAAACACTCGTTCTTTTGACTGTTTGAGCTCTTGAATTTTCAAACCTTTCGTTCTGAGCTCTTTCCAGAGCCTTGGCACGGTTAACTACGTCTTGAAATGATGATAAATTCAAGACAATCAACATTTCCTTTAATCGAGGACGTAAACCCTCTACGAACCACTCACAAGCATTCTTTTCAGTAGGAACTAGCTCGGCAGCAAAGCGGCTCAACTTATTGAATTCACACTCGTACTCATATACAGTGTGATTCCATTGCTTCAAATTCATGAACTCTTACTTCATTTGACGAACAAATTGATCTCCAATGTACTTATGCTTGAATTCTTCTAAAAATAATGACCAAGTTACTTGGGCATTAGATATCCTCAATGTAACATTGGTCCACCAGATCCTTGCTTGTCCTCTCAACAAGGAAATTACTCCATCCAGCTTCTCAGCTTCGGGACAATGAAGTCCCGTAAGCATGACTTTCATGTCATTAAGCCAAAGGTCCGCAATAACAGGATCTTCATTGGCTTCCCCTTTAAACTCTGGAGCTCCTAATCCCTTCAACTCTTTTGCAACATTCATTTTTGGAGTTAAAGTAACAGGAGGTTAGAAACGCATCAATACCGCGTCTAACGTTCTAAAGAATATATCTTGATCATTGACAGGTATTCCAGAGGATGTCTGTTCTTCACTCTGCCTGACCAGGGCAGGTGAATTACTGCTTTCAGCGGGTCTATCGTCTCCCGCTTCATTTCTAGATCTACTTTGTCCGGACATCTATAAAAATATAACCATATAGTTCTATTAGCAAAACAACATACTTACTATTCCATCATATCAGAAGTTTCCACTATTTTATTGGCATGTATACCTTATAAGACACTCTAGACTTCGGGTTATGCCGAGAATCGACTAAACCGTAGCTCTGATACCATTAAATGTAACACCCTTAACTCATATCCAACCCGAATACAAGTCTGAGGTGTCACATTGACTTTTCAAACTTTGACTCTTATGGAAAATCCCGGGAATTTTTAAAACTTTCATTAAAACGAAATACATTAATTTACATAAGACCATAAAATACAAAATCGATCAGAGTATTCGTAATTAATACTTATTACATGCCAACATTCTATACATAACCAAGTACATACTTTGTCAATTACTTCTGATCTGATCTCTTAGTAGTATTGCTGTCCGTGCTACTTCTATTTCCACTTTTCTTGATTCTTGGTACCTACGTGTAAATCACTTATACGCTAAGTCATAGACTTAGTGAGGCAATAAATGAATATGCAACAATAAACTTATGAATGTTCATACTTACCATTGGATCATGACATTTCAATATGCAGGTATCTATCGCACGATAACATATAATGCACATACGAAACTTACCTTCTTGTATCACTTTCACTGTAAATCAGTATTTCAATTGCATAGCCCATGTATATTATTGAGAATAGAGGTATGTGAGTACATTGAGGTTGTGCACTAATGCTGTCACCACAGCTCGTATCAATTCCCTCATGGGGCACCGAACCTTAGTTCAGTATTCGTCCCGTAGGACTATTATCTATGTCCTGTAGGACCCCTACATCCCGAAGGACTACATCCCGAAGGATTATTATACCCTCGACTCTTGGCATGCCAATTACACCTATAGTTCTCATATCATATACTATGGGCATTATTGTTATATTTCATATGTTCATGTACTCATATCATTTCTCTTGTGATCATGTATCTCATATCACTTCATATCATGTTCTCATATCACATGTCATATCACATATCATATCACATGAACATATATGTCTTATGCATATCACAATAATTATCATATATGCATGTTCACCACTACTATATTATAAAAATCAACTTAAGGATTAGACTTATCACAAGTCTTATTCCATTATAATATACATATAGTATGCACTCACCTTAGCTTTGCTTTGATTCGATTCTAATCCTTTGATCGTTCGGAATAAGCTTACTTTTAGTATCTACATAATCACACGTGGATTTATATCAGTATTATAACTAATATACTCTAATGGTTCACTCTTTAGACTAAGAGAAAAGTCAATTTCATCTTTTAATGAAGGTATGCATCGATGCACTACTGATGCATAGGTGCATAAAAGGTATTCGATGTATTATTATTGCTGGGATGCATCGATGCACTCCTTATGCATCGATGCACCAATTGCATTCGATGTTTCATTATTAATGGGATGCATTGATGCACTACTTATGCATCGATGCATGAATTGCATTCGATGTTTTTATTTTAAAAGAGTGCATCGATGCACTACCAATGCATCGATACACCTTCAAACAATTTCTGGGTTTTAACCTTGATGCATCGATGCACTATGAATGTGCATGGATGCACTCTGTCCAGAATCCTCTTTTTGAACCCGAAAATTCATTCATTTTGGATTAAATCCTTCATATTTAATCCTCTTTTTCATTCTTAACTCTAGTACACATCCTTAAACCAATTTATACTCATTTATTTCATCTTAAACCTTCAAATCCTATCCTTCATATGTAATTCAAGAATTACATTAATAAATCAACATGTTTGAATTCCGCTTTTAACACTTCGTATATCTTAACTAGATTGATGAAAAGTCAAATATAACTTTCAATTCTAGTTATGAACTCTATTCCAAGATTTCATTCAAGAACCTCTAATCTTTAATCTTCTCTATCTCCTTTATATTTTGATCTTAAGATAACTTAAGCTTTCCTTAAGCTTAGTTATCATCTAATAATCAAAACCCAATATTAAATTTAACAAGAAACTCAATAATCAGAAATCTTACATTTGCTTTGGTTCACACGCACAAGGAAGAAAGAAGAAGAAGAAGAGAACTCTGGAAGCCTTTGTTGTTCTCTCCTTTTCAACCCACTTGTACTCATATATATCCTTATCCCTTCTTTAATTAATTTTCCTTGCAAATGACTCTTTGGCCCTTCCATTCCTTCTTCCTTTCAATTAAATTCTACACAATCATTTACATAAAAATCTTTATACTATTCATTCATTCTATTTTAATCACCAAAATCTGAAATTTTCCAATTTAGTCACTAACCCGGTATTGAGGATGTTACATTTTGTATAATCAACTACAATTTTTATAAGATGTTTTATTTATTTATTTATTTATCAGTAACAACGGTGATTCTTATTAAATAAAAAATATAATAATATTTTAAGAAGAATCTATAAAAATTAAGAAACACATATTATATTAATCAATCATTTCTCTTAAAATTATTAGAATGCATAAACTGGTTATTAAAGAGTAAAATATGATGATCCAAAAACACCAACACTGTTATTGACGGTGAAAGATAAACATGATCAACATAAACATACAAATAAATATAACAATAATAATATGTTAACAAACCGATTGGATCAAAACTCAACCGTGATATATATTTAATGATTATGTTAATGCAAAGGAATTAATTTAAGGATCTAAATTAATGCTAAATCAATAAAATAATTAAATAAATACCAATAGAAAAAATGAATGGTTGTTTCAATGGTCAAACCTTACGAGAAATGCCATTTTTTTATGAAGCACATGGAGAGGACGAGTTTGGTGAATGAAGCAGAAAAGAGGAAGCCATAAATACCAGAAATAAATGTGGGTTTTTATAGTCGTTTTTCCCGACACTTATCCTCGTTGAAAAATGTGGTACATGTGATGAAGTAATTGGTCGGATAAGTTTGATAACCGACCATGAATCAATATGTCCATTTTCCTTCCCCTGAACTAAAGTAAAATATAAATTATCATTTTTAAAATAAAAATTGTCAGTTTTATTAAAAAAATTAAAATTATAATAAAAAGTTATAATCATAAATGTGAATTAAACACATAATTAAATATTTTTATAATCATTGATAGAAAATATTAGTAACTATATATCACGAAGTGAAAAGTTAAAAATTCATTCTAAAAATTTTGAATAAAATAAAAATAGAATAAATCTGACAACATTAGCAAACAAACCACAATAATCGATCAAACTATTGAAGGCAATCGATAATAGCAAATCAGAGTCGAGCGTCATGAGAAAATTATCTCCGTACGCAAATCGTATATCTAAATTCAATCTTAAAGTCCAAAACAAGGAAGATCAATATGATAACAAATAAATGTCAGCTTGATCAATCAATGCAACATCAAATCCAACCATGAGAATTAATTGAAGAGAATAACCAAACAATCAATAAAAAGGACTAAAAATGGGTCAAAAGATAGAGAAAAATATCATTATAAGATATAAGTTAATTAAATTAGCATTTGATTGATATTATTAATATTATTATAAGATATAAAAAATTAAAATTATGAATGGTTTGAGATATTATATAATAAAAAATATGAGTGCATTTGATTGTGAACTAATTACTTTGAAAACATATGGATTTCCTCATATGGTGTTTCGGGGAAATTTCATCGACAGAACATTTTTAAATTGAATCTCACTCTTTGACAATTCGCTGCTTTAGTATGTTGCGACTAAAAGCCCAATAGAATAATTTTCTAAAAGAGAATACTTGATAAGAAAAATTATACTCATCTTTTAAATGCAAACAATTAGCAAATGTTGAAATTTCAAAGCTCAAACATATTTAATGTTATTATTTTAAATAATTATATTAACAAGTAAAATAAAAAAAGCTGAATTTTAACATCCAAATTCATTATTACATGAATAAGCAAGAAGTGAAGAAGCATGCTAGTCAGTATATTCTTACTAACTCTTAAATATTCCAAAGTGAAATATTTATGTAAACATACAAATCAAGTTACTCTATTAGTTAAGGGATTTTTGTTATCTATTGACGTCTTGAGTTTAAATACAGTGTATACATATATATGGGCGTTCAATATTAAATGATCTAGAGTCTTTGAACATATATTATCTTATACTTAACATAGACTAATAAAAAGCCATTTATGTAATCTTCCTTATTTTATTTTTCTCGTTAGTCTCATACTAACAATATTATAAATTTGTCTAAATATTTATTATTAAATTGGTTGCACTTTTGGAATTATCTTTAGTTCTCTCTTTTAAAATGAAGTGAATCAGTGCATTCTATAAAAACTTTAAAATCAAAATATTGAGAGACTAGTCAAATTAAAGTTTTTTTTTTTAATCTAATGAGGAAATTGGACGGATTAGACAAGTTCGTTTTGCACGTGCATGATATCACATCTAAGACGCAAGCTATTACGAAGAGCTTGGACCCAGAACAAACTCCTCGCATGCTAATGTTGTCTAATGAGTTGGCTTCGTGTTTTTTTCCAAATCAAAGCTTTGAACGACTTTGTTCATATTCTTTCATTCATCGGCCTCCTTCAGTCCAATTCTCGTCCTATAAATACCACACAATCCATCCATGTTTGCTCCCGCAATTCGTTCTTCATTCCATCACTGAATAATATATTACTAATTCCCACAACAAACAATAACATCCCTTTTCACCCACTACTTGCTTGCCCCCACACCCAGTTTTCTTTTCAACTCTAGCACATCATCAATGGAGTTTACGAGAAACAGCCGACAGCTCTTGTCCAAGATAGCCACTAACGACCGACACGGAGAGAATTCGCCCTATTTCGATGGCTGGAAAGCCTACGATAGCAACCCTTTTCACCCGACTCATAACCCTCATGGGGTCATTCAAATGGGACTTGCAGAGAATCAGGTTGAATGTTTTCTCTCTTTATTTTGGTCCCAGATTTTTCCAGCAATTGTCTTACCTTTTATTTTCTTCCGTTTTTTCCATTCAGCTTTGCTTTGATTTGATTGAAAAGTGGATCCTGGAAAACCCAGACGCTTCCATCTGCACCGCTGAAGGCATCGATAAGTTCAAAGACATCGCCATCTTTCAGGATTATCACGGCCTCAAGGAGTTTAGAGAGGTATATATGAACACAATATTCCCAACATTCATTCTTATTACTTTCTAAAGCAGTGAAGAATTAATTATTAATGGCGGCATCTTCTTCAGGGTGTAGCGAAGTTTATGCGAAGAGTAGGTGGAAACAGGGTCAAATTTGACCTGAACCGTATAGTCATGAGCGGCGGAGCCACCGGTGCTAACGAAACCGTCATGTTTTGCTTGGCCGACCCCGGCGATGCTTTTCTCGTGCCATCACCTTATTATGCAGGGTAGGTGATTTTTTCTTAATATAAAAGTGTAATTTGGTTTTCTAAAGTCAACGCCAACAACTCAAAATGGTTTGATAATATGATTAGATCAAGCTCACGTTGATCTATAAAAAAAATTAACTGATTTGCTTTAATAGTAATTTATATAAAACATAGTATTAAGCAAATTAGACTTATGTCTTTGACCTATCACTTCAACAAATTTCTAAAAATTAGACCTTTAGTTTGACTCTAATTCCTCAAATTAAAATTAAATTATGCAGGTTCGCACGTGATCTGAGATGGCGGACCCGGCTGGACATTGTTCCGGTTGACTGCAGAAGCTCGAACAATTTTCGTATAACAAGAGCAGCCTTGGAAGAAGCCTATGAAAAAGCTCGGAGATCGAACATTAATGTCAAAGGCGTCATCATAGCCAATCCTTCGAACCCTTTAGGCACGGTCCTCGACAAAGAGACGATGAGAAGCTTGGTCAGTTTCATCAACGACAAGAACATCCACCTCGTGTGCGACGAAATCTACGCCGCCACTGTGTTTAGCTCTCCTCGATTCATTAGCATCGCCGAGATCATACAAGACATGGATTGCAACCGTGATTTGATTCACATCGTTTACAGCTTATCCAAGGACATGGGGTTCCCTGGCTTACGTGTCGGCATTGTTTACTCTTTCAACGACGATGTTATGAATTGTGCCCGAAAGATGTCGAGTTTCGGACTGGTTTCGTCTCAGACACAGTTTTTCCTCGCTTCGATGCTGAACGACGAGGAGTTTGTCGGGAATTTCTTAAGGGAGAGTTCGAAGAGGTTAGCCAAAAGACACCATGTGTTCACTAAAGGACTCGAACGAGTAGGGATTTCGAGCTTAAAAAGCAATGCCGGTTTGTTTTTCTGGATGGACATGCGACCACTCCTCAAAGAACAAACCGTCGAAGCTGAAATAGAGCTCTGGCGTGTGATTATCAACAAAGTGAAACTCAATGTCTCGCCAGGCTCTTCTTTCCAGTGCTCGGAGCCCGGTTGGTTCCGCGTCTGCTTTGCGAACATGGACGATGAGACGGTCCGAGTAGCACTAGAGAGAATCCGACAATTCGTGCTTCAAGGAAAGGAAAAAGATGATGTATCGGACAAGTCTAAGCATTGGAAAAAACAGAATCTTCGCCTCAGCTTCTCCTCGGTTAGATTATACGACGAAAGTCTCATGACTCCTCGCATGATTTCACCTCATTCCCCGATTCCTCACTCGCCCCTCGTTCGAGCCAGGACTTGAATTAAAACTCAGTAATCATAACTTACGTAGCATTGCATGCATGCCTAATAATGTTTAACTAGACATTATAATTTATTTTTAGGAGATTAGTATGGCTCAGATTGATTTAGTTAATTAGCAGTATCTTTTAGTCTGACGCCAGTAATTAAGCACTAATCTTTTTTTACTCTTCCATTTTCCCCCACATTGATGCCAGTGCTGTAAGCATTATTTTTGTGGGAGATCAGTGTGCATTCGTGGTATTAGTAAATTGTATGTTCCATTCTTAATTTGTACCAAGATGTTTATTATTTCAAATGATAATGATAAACAATTGATTTGTTCTAGTTATTTATGACATGTTAACTATGAATAAAAATAAATGCAAAATATATTGTCCAATTTTATAAATATAGTGTTGTTTCGTATTTGTTATATATAAATATATATACCTACCACTATCAACATATCCTAAAATTAGGCCCAGGTGTTACATGCATGAAGAGAGGAGAGGTTTTCAAGTTAGTGGAAAAAAACCTAATTCTTGCTAGCTATACAAATTTCCAAATATAAAAAGAATCCTGATAATTACGATATATATATATACACACACATATATCAGTATCACTAAGTTGTAACATTGAGACAAGTGGAAAATGTCGATTGGTCCACGTTAATTATGGTTGAAATATTTTTGATTTTGTGCACCAACACAGAAGATAGTTCTCCGACCGGGGGAGACAACCTACCCCCACCGCCAACAATATGTTTGTACCCTATTCTGCAGTTGTCTGCATCTTAAATCCTTGTATTGAATAAATGACACCGATGCACTTATCAGACGAGTTTAGAACCGACCAATTAGGTATAAATGCTTTACGAAATTTTGACTTGCGTATTCTTCTGTTTGCCAACTGAGAAGTATCATAGGGTTTACATTATTAACGAGATAAAATTATTGAAAGCCAGGTTGCAAGGAGAATTTGATACGTAGAGACTCTATAATAAAGTCAAAAGAAGCTAGCCAAGGCAGGCGTACGATGCGAGCTAAGCTGACCTCAAACGTAGGGTTTACATAGGATACGTCTCCAACAATGCTGTGTTGGGTTCAATTTCCGCCTCGTTTTCTTGAAAATACCTCCCCTTACTACATTTACGTCACGTGAATCTTCTTAATTTGAATTATGGAGATAGAGGGGGGGGGGAATAAAGCATTGAAAATAAGTTGTATAATAAAAAAGTCGTCTTAAGGTTTGATCTAATCACAATTACCGACATGGTGGAACATCCTATTCTTACCTAATTACTAAAGCTTTTGATGTCACTGTCAAAACACAAGTTCCACAGCCCAACGGAAGGCTGTCGTTACCCAAAGGTAAAAAATTCATGGGCAACAAGAACCAGATATTTCCACACACTACCAACTAAAAAATTCATCCCATCAGCAACGACAACAATACTCACAAGCAACCATGATGGCAACGCAAGTAGCAAATATCACAACATCATTTTTCCATGGTCATAATGCAGGAGGTAGACTTCCCCCCTTAATTCTTACTGTTTTCTTGTTTTATTCATGTTACCTTAATTTCTTAGATGTTTGCTATGGTCCCACGACACCAGCGAGATTTATGCAAGTAGCTGTCTTTCATATCAGCCAGCCATCTTGTAGATGTGTAACCCTCCAAATTTTCTTCGTTTATATAATGATAATTAATAGCGTGGGCAGCTGGCTTGTTGAAAGCTTACAGTCGTCCCACGAGTACAGAAAAATTTGAGCGTTGAAATGAGCCACTCCTTTTACCCCGAATTTATGAGTGGAAAGCCGGCTCTGTTAGAGAGGAGAAAGTGAAAAATAAAATCATCGTTGATGAAACAGACATTATATTTACATATTAAAAAAAAGTATGAAATGGAAAATTTCAGGGTCTAATTATTGTTGTCAACGGTGACTGAGGATAGCCGGATGCGTGTAGGGACTATAGAAATTTATGATTGAATATAAGAATTAAATTAATATTTTGTCTAAATATCAAAATCATAATAATAATTTATTTAAAATTTAATTCACTTTATTAACATACCACGTAAACAAACTAGTGACCTGTAACATATTGTTGATCAAAATATTATAAAATAATAATATAATATTAATTTTTTAAATTCCAGTGTGATTAAAAGTGAATGCTTGAATGACTATTTCATTAATTTACTTTTAAAAAATGATTCTTTTACTGAGATTCCACTGAATTATTATTTTTCATTAGATTCCACCAAAATAATCTAGTTCATCCTTGGTAGCTAAGTTTTGTACAAAATGCGAATAATATGATTCCACACTTGCACAGATTAAGAGCCAAGATCCTCTCCCAAGTGAAACACACGTGTCTTCAACACGTGTTTCTCTCACCTCTCACTGTCAAAGCTCCCTGAGGCAGAGCCACAGACGGTTCCTTCTTTCACTCTCGCCCACTTCCATTGCCAAATATTTAACTTCACATTCATAACAAATCCCCTAAAAAGGGAAAAAAAATATTCCCAAAACCCTAAAATTTACCCCAATCAAATCTCCTTTCTCGTTCCCGTTATTGTGTATTCATGGTTATCCCTAAAAGTTCTCTCTTTTGATATCCCCAATCATTTCCCACTATCTTATGCCATGGATCATAGACCGCGTGATCTTTCATCGATTCTAGCTCAGAAAACCTTGAATTCCTACTACCTCATAAACCATTCCTCAGTATGGCTCGAAATCCGTCTTTTTTACGTTAGAATCGGTCCGTGCCTTGTTGACAGTGTTCCCGACCATCTCACCCTCTGCCATCTCCGCCGCGAGATCGGTGTCTCCCTCGAGATCAATGGTTCTCGTGTGCCGGCCTCCGATTCCGCCGTCATTACCCTTCGGCGCGATCGTCTCAACCGGGAAGCGTCCGAAGTAACTTATTTGAGCACCGATAGCGTCCGCGTCATGGGCGGGTTTGAATTCGAGGCCTACGAGGATGAAAAGAAGGTGTTGTTGTGTGGGTCGTTGGAAAGGATGGAAGGAGAGTGGAGCATGGACTGTTATCTGGTGGCAGCGGCTACGGAGTTTGGGAATTCGGCTTTTTTGCAGCCCAAGATGGGTGTTTCGGCTCCTGGGACTGAAGTTTATATCGCGGGGAGTTGTGCTGGTACGCCGGTGATATTGACTAAGAATCTACTTGTGAGCCCTCAGAAGAATGGCGCATCGAGGCTTAAATGGATGTTGGATGCAATTCCGGAGGACGAGGAGCTCGGGAAAGGGAACGATAAGGGTGGCGATGGGTTGATTAGACACCGGAAATTGCAGGTGAATTATAATTGGTTTTATTGTCAACATTTTAAAATATGAATCATTATTCATAATGTAGATGTAGATTCAAGTATGGAAGAAGAAGATTAAGGTGTTTGCTGGTTTCATTGTTGTTGGCCGCTTATTGAAGTGATTTTGGGTATTGTCAACTGCTTTGTGTAATCTGATTTCTGCATTTTTCCTATTCTCAAATTTGTCTTCCAGATTCACTTTTGGGGTGAAAATATAATCTTGTCAAGTTCTGCAGGCATAAGAACAACAGCTACGGGGATAACGAAATGTGCTTGTTTTAGTGTGTTCATGCAAATTCGTAGTAGCTTCCATTTTATTTTTTCTTGCAAGTCAATTTGTTTATAATTGTACTGATGTACAGGTTACAGATGCCGATGGAGAAGATTACGACTCTTATGGGAAACTTGGACATAGTCACTACGCCGAAGAAATGTATGCTGGTGAGGATGGCCAACTTTCATGGTTTAACGCCGGAGTTCGAGTTGGTGTCGGAATTGGCCTCGGAGTGTGCCTTGGGGTTGGAGTCGGAGTTGGACTGCTTATGCGATCGTATCAAGCAACTACCCGGAATATCAAGAGGAGGTTTCTCTAAGATAAATCTCTTCACCTACCAGTGTGATGCGTTGTATTATTTATAAAGGAAAAGGATATATTCCAGGATTTTGATAGCAATCTGGAAGGTGTCAAGTTTGCAGGCCAGAAACAAAAGAAAAGCTCCACGATTGCGGTTTTTTCTTTTACCTTGAGCCTGCTAATGTTATGTAGTTGTTCAGCAGTTGGTTTGGATGGTCTGTTGGAAGATCTTATGCTTGTCTTTGTAGGTAATATAAAAGCTGTATGTTCTGTATAAAACTTTGAGCAATTCTTCCATTCAATTCAAAAAAACAAACCAAATACAAATGGCTCTTCCAAAAAATTGAAACTCCAACGTATGAATATAATCAATATTTAAGTAAAAATGGATTGGATGTCGAACGCTTAAAGAAAATATTTTTAAAAATTCAAAACTTGATAGGTTCAACTGGTTCAATCGGCCTGTTTAGTTCTGACAACCCTGATCACCATCGCTGCCAGTAGGAAAGCAGGAAAAGGTCTAGTCGATGGCATCGAGTGACGGACCACAAGGTTGAAGCAACATCTTAATGTAGAGAAATTTGTTGCAGATCCTTGCGTTTTTATGGGAATGCATAATTTTAGGTGACACAAAAACAAAGGAGGGCCTTACCAATTAACAACCTCCCGCCAACTGCAACGGTGCCGATAAAGAAACCACAGGAGAAGAGAAATCGGGTCCTGAAAGCCCAAACAAACCCCACCAAGATGGAAAGCAAGGGAGATGATGAAAGGAGGAGAAAATAGGAGCCGGCTCTAATGCCGTCGGCATATTTATATTATAAATCTCATAGCCTAGCCTAATGCAAATCGAATGCGATAGAACTTCAAAATGTTCATGCCAATTGCTATGCTAATTGCCAAAAAGTGGGACATGAACTGCAAGTTTGAAATTAATAGTCAGTCATACTCTCCCAAATGCAAGGGATTGGAATTCTTCCCCAATCTGAGGAGCTACAACAAACAACGATAAGACTAGATGCTTATGCAGTCCCATTGGCATTTAGCCCCTCAAAATCCCCAAAATTACACCCCTAATCCCTCTAACAACTAACCCATACGCAATGACATTTTTATCCTTCACTCCTCCACACAATTAGTGCAGGGCTCCGAGGATGAACATCACCACCTCCACCGCTACGATGTCGTCTATGCTCAGATCCTCTACCGGAATGCGTCTCCGTGACAACACCACACCTCTCCCTTTGATCGTCTCCCTCAACTGCATCGAAGATTGCGCCCTCGAACAAGAGTCCTTAGCCGGCCTCGCGCTCGTCCACCACGTCCCCCTCAGCTGCTTAGATGATGGCAAGATTGAGGCGGCCTCCGTCGTCATCCTCCACTCCCTCTCCTACCTACCTCGAGCAGCCCAGCGTCGCCTCCGTCCTTACCACCTCATCCTCTGCCTCGGCTCCTCTGATCGAGCAGTCGACTCCGCCTTAGCCGCTGACCTCGGGCTACGTCTCGTCCATGTCGATGCCACGCGAGCTGAGGAGATCGCGGACACTGTCATGGCGCTGTTTCTTGGCTTGCTCCGTCGGACGCACTTGCTCTCTCGCCACGCGCTATCGGCTTCCGGTTGGCTTGGATCAGTTCAGCCGCTTTGTCGGGGAATGAGGCGGTGCCGAGGACTAGTGTTGGGAATTGTTGGTAGATCTGCTTCAGCCCGATCTCTGGCCTCCAGAAGCTTAGCCTTCAAGATGAGTGTGCTTTATTATGATATTGTGGAGGTAAAAGATAGGCTGATTTCCAGTATTAATGGGTCAATTAGTTAACTTCCGACTGCACTCTACCTCGTAGCTTTCTTTTAATCCCGTTGGATTAGTACTTAAAATTTACCTCTTTCCCCTTCACCAAATTAACTTCAAATTTAAACTTAGCATTCCAGTTCTTGCGTGTTTATGAAATTTAGGTAGTACTAATAACTCTCTTATCTACTTTGGGCTGAAACTTTGTGATAAGTGTTACAGAATTTGTCATCGGAGTACAACTTTGGGCTGAATTGCAAATTGCTATAGGCATTTTGAGCTAGATGTAAAGATCATAAAGTTATTGTCTCCTCTAACATGTTATTCAGTTGTATCTTAGTAGGTAAACTGAAAGCGGATAATGAATCTATTGCAAATTGCATTTAATTAAAAATGAGTTTCATTGAGGTTTTTAGTGGTATATATGCATGTCTTGTGTTGTGTACATGGTCTGTTAATTCAAAGGCGCACCTTTATGGATTTTATTAGTTCACAATCTATTTATTTTTTTGCCATTCACTCTGTTTGATGTTTCATTTGGAATAAAATTTCCTCTGAATCTTCTTTTCACAGGAAAATGGAAAAGTAAGCAGCTCTTCTATAACATTCCCACCTTCTGCCCGCCAAATGGATACACTTAATGATTTACTGGCTGCAAGTGACCTTATATCGCTTCATTGTGCTTTAACAAATGAAACCATTCAGATTATAAATGCTGAATGTTTGCAGCATATAAAACCTGGTACATTTGCTTTCATTTTTTATTTTAAAAATTTATGATTCCTTCTCTTTTCTTTTGTATGAATTTGTTTCTTTTTGGGCTACTTCCCTTTAGGGGCTTTTCTTGTGAATACGGGTAGCAGCCAGCTCTTGGACGATTGCGCAGTGAAGCAGCTTCTGATTGATGGCACTTTAGCTGGTTGTGCTCTGGATGGAGCTGAAGGGCCACAGTGGATGGAAGCTTGGGTATGATAAAATCTCTTATTCTATGAATTCAGGTTTTGCTGTGCTATGCTGTTTCCATAAGAAGGTAGTGGTTACTTAAAAAATGTGTGCCTAGACCGAAGTGGTTCTTTGTGCTTTGAAACTGTGAAAACATCTCTGAGCATGTAGTCAGGTTACAAAGTCAGATATCTAAATGAGATCAACTTTGCAATAGGTTCTTGTTTATGATCCGTGGTATATCCGATTCCTTCAATTTGCCATAATATGTCATTTTAGTATAACTCTGCTCCAGTACGTGCAACTCCCAAGCATGAAATTGATTATGGTTACAATACAATTGAAAGGGGATTAGAGAGAGTGAAAATGTGAGGAGTGATAGAGAATGCTCAAATGTATCTTTTATAATCCCCCCTTCATCATCATCATCCAAGATAAAAGAGTAATTTTTTCAGCTTGTGATTGGAAGGATCAATTTCAACTGTGTTGAGGAAGTCGTATATAACAATTTTCTATTGCATATTTAATATCTTTGAAGATGTTGATAGAATCCTTGATGTTAGTTACTATCTTAAATAATTGATTCATTAATCTTATGAATTTATATTATAATGTTTAATTTCCTTATATGTTTTCTATTTCCAAGTTCGAGAGCCCTAATTCTTGGTCACCAAGGATTATAAACCCTATAAATATGTAATGCCTCATGACTATTTTTCTCAAAGTAACAAAATATAACAAAAAGCCTTTTGGTTGTTTGGATTCTCTTGTTAACTTTCCAATTCCCTTTTCTAGAACCTTTGGTTTTTATCAGATGTAACTAATTGTCTTATCATAACATCTTTCCTTCAGGTGAAGGAGATGCCCAATGTGTTGATACTTCCTCGAAGTGCTGATTATAGTGAAGAAGTGTGGATGGAGATAAGGGAAAAGGCTATCTCTATGTTACAAACATTCTTTTGCGATGGGGTTGTTCCAAAGGATGCTGTTTCTGATGAGGATAAGGAAGAAAGTGAAATAGCTGATGAGAAAGGACAGTTTAGCATACAAGAGAAAGAAAGTGCTTTGCAAGGATCTAGTGGTGAACAATTGACTGATGATATTCAACAAAGTTCTGAAAGTAACCTTAAAAAGGATACCAACCGATCTAAAGATTATCCTAATCAAAATCAGCATTCTGTTACTGCAACTAAATCAGATTCGAAATGTAGCAGGTCGGGTAAAAAAGCGAAAAAGAGGCATGCCCGTCAAACTACCCTACAAAAATCAGATGAACGCTTAATATTAGAGACAGAAAGTACTTCACAAAGAGAAGATGACACTGCTATGAGTGGCACAGATCAAGCATTAAGTTCTGGTTCTCACTCCCCTGGGGACTTGAGAAGTAGGAAAACACCTAAAGAGTTACCACTAGGTTCAACTTCTGTCCAGCTTCTTAAAACTAGCAAGAACCTAAGTGGGCAGTCTGATGATATGCTGAAGGAGGGATATGTTATAGCTATGTATGCAGGAGATCGTCCTGCACTTCACCTGTCCAGACAAAGAGTTAAAGGTGGTGGTTGGTTCCTAGATACCATGTCAAATGTAACTAAAAGAGATCCTGCGGCACAGTTCCTTGTTGTCTACAGAAACAAGGTTTGTTGACAGGAATTTATAGTTTTTCGTGTTGATCCTTACACTCATTGTTGCCTTTGTTTGTGTTAATTAACTACAGTTCCTGGGCTTTTGGTAACTGTAGCTGAAAATTTTATGCAATTTTTCCAGGACACTATTGGTCTGCGTTCTTTTGCTGCGGGAGGGAAGTTGCTGCAGGTAACTTTACGTTTTACAAATTATTAGGGGAATGTCTCTCTAAGCATGACTTTACTAAAAATCTTGTTCTATATTTTGATCAATTCTTAGCTCAAAAACCACAGTGAATTGGTTCCATAAATTTGTTGTAAAATAGTCTTCAAATTTTCAAGGGACGTATGCAATTAAAAGTTTTTGGGTGAAATTCTCTAATTTATACTACTGTAGTTGGTTTATGTTTTCTTTGAAATGGTGTGATTTCAGTTAGTCCTTCAACCTTTTTACCAATACAAGATTAGTTATGCTGTAGCTTATCATGAGAACAATGCAATTCCCATGACATTATGAGCTCAGATATGATGATGGCTTTATTTTTGGTCCCAAGAGAGCATACCTGTCTTGCTGTTCCAACCCCTTGGAAGTTTTTGCTTTTGATAAAGTGGGATTTTAATGTTATGTATTCACATGGCAGATTAATAGAAGAATGGAATTCGTGTTTGCTAGTCACAGCTTTGATGTTTGGGAGAGTTGGACAGTGCAAGGTCCTTTGGAGGAATGTAGGTTGGTCAATTGCAGAAATCCTTCGGTAAGTTCCCATCATTTCTGTTATCCTATCATTTTTCCTCCAATATTTATGTTTGAATATGTTTTTGATGCAAGTATCTTGTAAGTGTACCTTTGGATAGATTGTCTGTTCTCCCTGTTATCTTCTCTCGTTTTGATTTGCCTCCGGCACTGGAAATGGCAGGCAATTTTGGATGTACGCATAGAGATTCTGGCAGCGGTAGGGGAGGAGGATGGGGTAACTCGGTGGCTCGATTAGGTTGTCAACAGATGTAGGGGGCTAACATTTTTATTGCCCGCTTTCTATCTATCTATCTATCTATCTATCTTGTTTTGCTTAGTCTTCCGAGTTTGTATTTCCCACGAGTTCTTTACTAATTTATTCCTTCTTTATTTTATCTTGTTTGTTTTTTTAAGCTTCAATTTAGCATTGAAAATCTTGAACAGATCATAGGGTTTGGGGGGAATCCATAGGGCCAAAATGGTGCGCGTGAAACGTTGATCCAGTGGTTCTCAATCTAAACGGCGCATTAGCAACACCTGTGAGGCTCGCCGTCTAGACAAGCCAAGCAAGCATTCGTTTTCAATTATCAACATTCCTTCAAAATAAGACTGCAATAAACACCCGTTTTTCACATCTTCCTTCCACGTTCTTGATTTTGACTCATCATTCCAGATTTTACTTCTTTACAATTATTTATGTCAAATCTATCACGTGGATAAAAAATGTTGCATCAAACATATTACACTCTCGACTCAAGGAGCAATATTTTGGAGCCATAAGTCTCTGATTGTTAAATAATTTTATTATTTAAATATTGAAACTTCCAGAAAATTCGTCTTATCCTCTCTAATTAGTTTTATTATAAATGAAAAGTTAATCGAAAGTGTAATTTTATTCAGGGTACTCTATATTGTATATCACTGAGTTTAAAATTTTAGTCAGACACTAATTCAAGTAAAATTAGTAAACTATATTTAATTTATATTATAATTTATATTATTATAACATTATTTTTATATTTTATATAATCTTAAATAAATAATTTAAAAATTATATTTTTAACAATCAAATTTATATTTAATAAAATAAATGTATATGTTTTCTATGCTGGATAATTATTATTAATAAAATATTACAAAATATATTTTTATATAAATTTATTTTCTTTTAAAATCATGAAGATGATAAATTTTAATAGTGATAACAATGGTACCTCTAAATTTCACTTTAATCTAAAGGACATGTGGGCATAGGCCCCTTAAATAAAATGATAATTCGTTTTGAAACTTAATAATAAATGGGTTTAGTCATTTTTGCTTAAATTTTCCTGACATTAACCTCAGATAATTTATATTTTACCCCCTTAACTTTACTCATGCGTACCATTAAAAAAAGCAAATCATGTATAAAAATATACATTAAACCAATTTTTTATATTTATTCTTTCTAAAATATAAAAATCCCAAATTAACATGTGTATGATTGTCGGTTTATTTAAGTAAATATTGTGGGGGAGAAAATAGGGATGCAGTAAATTATTTAGAAAAATATATAAAATTCTATAATGTTTAAAAAATATATTTTCAGATGAATACAATTTTATCATTCGATGACTCGGTAAATCATTATTCAACATTTTTATGTTTTTCATAAAAACAACTGGGTAAATCACATGTTTAAATACCTAAACTATTATTTTTATTATGTTTTAGTACTTAAACATTATTTTTTTTTTCAAAATCATACCTAATGTTTGGATTAAGTTTCAATCTTATATAAATATTTGTTGTTAAAAACTTAACGACACCGATGATGTGGAACTTATATTACAAGATGCATGGAATATCAAAAAAAGGAAAACAATGCCACATCATCATTGTCGCTAAGTTTTAACGATTGATACCAAATTGAAACTTAAACTAAACATTAGGTACAATTTTAAAAACTAATAAAGTTTAGGTATTAAAATAGAATAAAAGTGATAGTTTAGATATTAAACGTGTAATTTACCCAAACAATTTCTATTATTTTCCCGTTTGGTTCCAGGAATCCCTTGGAATTAGGGAGAATTGGAATCTAATTCCACCACTTTCTCATGTTTGATTCAAGTTTTCAAAGGGAATTAGAATCTCTCATGACTTCAACTTTTCATTAAATGAGGGAAAATGAATTTCGTCAATTCTATGATGGAATTTAATTCCCTTGTTGGAGGAAATTGAAATTTGACCATACTACCCTCGTCAATCTTTTGGTAACTTATTCATATATTGAATAAAAATATTTTTTTTATTATTTCGGGTTGGGTCGGGTCGGATTTCTAATTCATATATTCGGGTCGGTGAAACTTTATTTTGGTCGGGTCGAGTCGAGTTCGGGTTTAGGGTGAAAAATACCGACCCGACCCGAATATATATATAATTTTACCTTATATATTTAGGAATAATTATAATAATAC